>NC_056737.1:600654148-600741648 GCF_019279795.1 Protopterus annectens
TTTGAATGACAGTGTCCAGATCCTGGCAGTGCTGTGTCCATACATTTTGAGGATACTATCAGAAGCTTCCTATATGCAGTTTGGCATTGGGAAGCACCAGACTACAAGATGCCGCAGAACCCTATTGAGGATCTATCCTTGCAGTCAGCCCGGACTGAAGAGATGAGTTGATGGAAGTAAAGGGAAAGACTATTGTTTGTCCGGTCAAAAGGCCATCTGGGATGCTGTATTCAGTCTCACCAGAAAGCACATGTCTTGAGAGGGTACTAGACTGGACTTTATTTCGCTCACAGAATACTAGGCATCTTAGCACTGCTATCACATATTCCAAATGATGAAGGGCTCTTCTTCCTTTGAGCCAGAATTAGGCAGTCGTCCAAATAAGGATAGATCTGTATTCCTGTTAGTCTGAAAAAGCCATCACTGGAGCCAGAATTTTCGTGGAACACTGGGCCAGTAGATAAGCCAAAGGGCAATGCAGAGAACTGATAGTGAGAAGTCCCAGCTCGAAAACCAGATACTTTCTGCAACGTAGTCTGATAGGGAACATGAAGGTAAGCCTCCTTGAGATCCAAAGTTACCATCCAATGATCTTTGCCCAGCAGGAGGTAAAAGCTGCTGCAACGCGTCAACATTTTGAACTTGAAATGTCCAGATATGTTGAGGATAGATAAATCCAAATTGGTCTCCACGTGTTTCCCCTTCTTTGGTACTAGGAACAGGCGAGAATAAAATCCTAGGCCCACTTCTGGCAGAGGGACCGCTGTATGGCCCCTAGTCGGACAACAGAGAAACCTGCTTGTGAGCCTCTATTCTTTGTTGAGGAGGAACGTCTGGCATGCCTCTGAAAGGAGCAAAGGTACAGAAATAAAACCTGTAGCGTGGTGTATGATATCCAATACCCATCTGTCCTGGGTAATTAAACTCCAATTTTCCTTGAAAAGTGCGCAACGTCCCCAAAGGTGCTGCCAGGCGAAAGGCTCTGGCAGCTGAAAAGCAAGGTAGGTCATTGGGTCTGCCACGAAAGGACTGACCCCAGCCCTGCCCTCACCCCAAGCCTGTGCAGGAGAACTTCCTGTTCTAGGCCTGAAAGAGCCCTGAGCTCTGTCCTTACCACGGCTAGATCTACCCCTAGACTGGGAATCATAAGAAGGATCGCCCACCCCTTAGTAGGCCAATTTCTACTAAACTTTGAGGCTGGACTTAAAAATCTTTAACAGTCTGTATAGACTTAGCCTTGTCTTCCATTTTCTTTAAAACTGTCTCAACAGGAGGACCAAACAACACGCCAGATTGTAAAGGGCATCTAAAATCCTTGTTTCTAACATGTTCAGACAAATTCGATCCATCAGCCAGGTGTGCCTGCTAAGAACTGACCAGTGGCAGCCACCCTAGATGAGGCCTGTACAGCATCAAACCACATTGCAAAGAATGCTTACCCACCTGTTCAGAAATCGATGCACTAAATCTTGCAACTCCTTACAATCAATACCTACTGCCAGAGCATCAACCTTAGATTTCAATTGTGAAAGGAGATAATTTGGTATTTCAACATGTGAAACTGGCAATCAGAGCCTCATAGCAAGAGTGGAAGAAGTATAGACTTTCTTGCCCATCTATCCAAGGCCCTAGCCTCCTTGTCTGCAGGGAACCGGATTCTTAACAACAGAAGCCTTAACACCTTTAGGCCCATGGCTAACAGTTTCTGGGTCTGCCCTAGGACTCTCTAAAAAGATACTTATGAGCTTCAAGGCACCCTCTGTAACACCTATCCGGCGAGTTAACAGAGCAGGAGGCAAAAGAATCAGGATTAAGAGAAGCTTCCATAAAAAAAACATCTCCACTACAGTCAAAACAGGAGGTATAGCCAAAGGCCCATGCTGGGGGTAACAAACAGAAATTCCGAAGCCTTTTTCTGGAATCAGAGAAGTCCTGACCTTCCCACTTTAAAAATGCTCCCTCATGGAATGAGGAGTTTCTGAAAGAAAAATCCTCAGGGAGTAGCAGAAGGAGTAGAATCATCCACATCAGAATCAGAATAAGGAGAGTACTCCTGCAAGTCTTCTTGTAAACAAGACTCTGAAACATCTGGAAGCCTGCTCAAAACCCCCAGCTCAGTGGCTTCCACCCTAGGCCGCTTATGAGGAGGGGCATAGAACCCTAATCAAAGTAATCAAATCTTCTGCCATTTTAAGCATATGCTTCTTGGGCACAGTACCCAAGAGCTAGGGGCAACACTAACTGAAGAAGCTAAACTGGCCTGCCCTGGGGGAAGTTTCCTTGGAAACAGAAGGAGAGGGCCTCCAGCCCCTTAGGAAGGAGGGGAGATATAGTAACATGAGAAGCCCCCTCAGCCTGACCAGTCTCTTGAGAGGCCACATCTTGTAATAACAAGGTCTCCCCGTGGGAACAATAAAGAGAGCCTCCGGTGGAGCTAATGCTCCACCGACACCTCAAGAACCGGGCGTCCTGGCATACGATGCGGGGACGCCTTCAAGCTCAGGCTTAACTGCCTTGTCCTTGCGCTTGCTTTGAAGAAGCGGGCGCCGGAGCATCCAAACGGCATTTTTATAGTTAAACCGCTTCCTAAAGACTAACCTCGCGACAATCCAACCGTACTCTTTATAGTGTGTTTATTAAATCTAGCACAAGAGCAACAGCCAACAACGCCGTGCTCCAGGCCCTAAACAAGGAATACACAAAAGTATGAGCAATCTTTGTCACGCGTATCTGTTTCCCACAAGAAATGCGGTAATTATTAACTTTTCTTGACATCCGTAAATGACTGAGGCAGAAAAAACTAAAATATTCCCAACGGGTACTTAGCCAACTTTGAAACCCGGTCTGAAACTTCTAAATCGAAAATCTCAGAACGCATAACCGCACTTGCAATACTGCTTCTGCATCGGACCATGCGGCAAAAAGACTGAGGATATGACGCGGTCATGCGCGTTTGTAATTCTGACGCATTGGACGCGTCAGTCAAATGCTTGCCCTGACCGACGCCAGCCTTATACTTCTGATTATTCGGGCCGGGCCGAGGACAGCGGACCACCCAATTGTTAGGACTGCAGCAATGTGAGATGAAGAACATCTGAAATGTCTGAATAAAAATTATTCAAACTTCAGAAAAATACATTCTGCAGGTCAGAAATGTACAAAAATACCAGATACCATGTTAACTGAAAATATGTATACACATTATGTGGCTTAGATGAACATAGACCTTTATAGAAGTCATTTGTAAATCATGTTAGAACACTAAAATTTGAGGGTTCAACAGCTTAACTAAAATATATTGAAATATTTGTAATACTTGTTGCATTTCAACATTGAAGTTTCATAGAAAATATTTGTGTATGAGACTCTTAGCATGAAGTGTTATAAGATGAATTATAAATGAACTGATACATTCTTTACATGGGCTTAGAAAAAATGTTGGGCAAAGCATCTTACATCAAAACCAAATGGAAATTAGTTAAAATGCATTTATATCAGATAGGTCTGTCCCAATACAAGTCACCTTAGGCATTCTATGATCATTATCAAACTAAATAGAGGAAACTATGAGGAGATATATGTTGATCTATCAGTACAGCAAAAATAGAGGACTGAGAGTTGCACACACTAAGGTAACATTTGTTTTTGATGTTAGGAACCTGAATTTGCTATGCTGATTGTCCAAAATGACAAAACAATACACTGTCACTATACAACTTGCTGGGACATCAAAGCCAACTGTAGATCCAGTGTCTGTTACATCTTTATTTATGAGGTCCATTATGATTTTCCATAGCTTTGCAGAAAGGCTAAAGCTTATGAAATTTCAGGTCAGTGAGAAGCATTATAGGGACTGTTGCTGTACAATTTTGGGTAATATCCTGTATAAGGCTAGATTAACAGCAGTTTGGGTTTTGAGATGTAGCACACAATATGTTTTTGCTTAGAGAGAGCAGCTCACCTGGGCATCTGAGATGTTTGCAAGTGGGATGATATTTCCTGGGGAGGGATTGCACTGAACCTTCTGCCAGTATGTTGTCTGTGGGTTCAGTGATTTTGTATCATTAAATATCATATCTGAGTTTATGTTTCTAGCAAAGAAGGCCTTATGATTGTCTTTTTGTGTAATTAGCATTTTTCTAAAGTTGGCCTTGATGATTTTATGAGGATCGTAGTTTTTGCTAGTATTGATCATGAGGATTTGTATGTAGCTTTCTCCTCTTGTTGTGAGTTTGTTTATGTAAATAATATCTTTGGTGGAAAGGGTCTTGATTTTATTAGAAATCCATACATTCCTAGGTGCTCAGAAGGCATTTGTGTTAACAAATAGGTTTCCACTGGTATTAAAGATAACTAACATGCTTGAGAAGTTCTTCACTGTCTTTTGCTTAATGGATGTATTCCAGAGATTAATTTATTGACACAATATATATACTGTGTGGATATTTTGTCCATGTTAATGATCAGGTCATGATTTCCTTGTGTAGACTAGTTGTTCCATAGCATTTGAGTTTATGAACAGAACCTTTGGGTTGTTGGGGCTTGAGTAATGTTCCCAGTCTATGTTTGGGTAGTTGAAGTCACCCATATGATGGTGTTTAGACATTCATACTCAAGGCTGTGGTTTCCTGAGTTTGAGAGTGGTCTCAGTATGCATGCAAATGGGCAGTTTACCTATGGTTAATTGCACCTGGATGGTCTGATGCTATTACCAAGTGTGGGTATGGAATATGGATATCCTTTGTGGTTCGGTCCATTTTGCAACTATGATATAAGATATGAGTGCTTAGAGCCAAAACCACAACAGTAACTGAGGATGGGCTGCATTGAGTTGACTCTGGCATTGAGCAGTATTATTATTTTTTTTCCATTTTGTTCTATAGGTTTATCATTTGAGCTGAAAAGGGTGGCAGAGCCTTTGCAATATCCTGAAGCATCAGGTGCTCCTTCCACTGCTTTCACAGTCATCCCAGGCATATACAGCATTGATCCGATGACACAGTAATTAAGCACAATTATTAAAGCTGATCATTTTGTCTCTGTATTGTGGCATCATTCTTATATACTACAGGTTCAGCCTGGGCTAAATAGAGTTTATGCTTTCATAGTCCAGGAGGTATTCTGTACATTCACAATGACTGAGTATACTTGTACTTGCTAGACCTGAGTGCTTGTTGTGCATTCTATCTGGGGCAGCTTACTGGATCTTCCTTGTTCAGTTGGTGAGTGGACGCCAGTGCACCATGGAGTCACCTAACAAGTGTGTCTGGCATTGTGTTTCCTTAAGGGCTGTGAATGTTTAGCACACCACTTTGAGAGTCATGTCTTATGTCTCAGATGTGATCAAAGCTGCTTTAGGCCCCTGCAGTTTGGTAGATTTTTGATCAGTGCCTCAAGTACCTTGTGTGTTTGTTTTGAGTTGATACTGTGAAAACTGTGTTTTTTTAGTCTGGTCTCCATTCTGAGTTATTTATCACAGCAAAATATATATATATATATATATAAAATGTATATGTAAAATATATATATAAAATATATATATATTATATACACATATATAATATATATATAAAATATATATATATTATATACACATATATAATATATATATAAAATATATATATATTATATATATAAAATATACTTATAAAGATATAAAATAAAATATATATTTATATAAATATATATATATATATAAATTACATATATAAATATATATATTATAATATATATATTATATATATAACATATATTTACTATACATTTATATAATATTTTAAGTATACATATACACATACATATTATATTAATAATATTATTATTATAATATATAATATAAAATATAAACATATACATATTACATGGATACATATCATATTATATGAATATGTTGCATGTTATATATTTATAAATATATATATATGGATAATATTATAATATACAAATATATATATGTATATAAGACTGGCTATATTATAGTAGCTCATATTATATATATATTGCAAGGTTCATAGGTTCATAGGTTCATACTAGGCTATCTGCCCAAGGGCATTTATAAGCCTAGCCATACTTTCGCCCCCCTAGTTTGAATGCACTGTGGCAGTCATGGGGTATATCTGCGATCTCCCATCCATTGGTCAAGATTCCTCTTGAACAAGGCCAGAGGTGCTCTGCCTCACATGTACGGGATTTTGTTCCACAGCATAGGAGTCTCTGGGTGATGAATCTGTCCTCCAGCACGCTCTATTTATAACCGTGTCAAGGTTTAAGTCTCCCGCCTTGTGGTTCTGAGGGATCTAGATTTTTTGAGGTGAAGCATATTCATCAAATCTGGGTTTGACATGGCCTTATATGTCAGGCACAGGTCACCTCTGAGCAAGAAGAGACTGAATAAAGCTGGAGTTCTTTCATTCGGGCAGCATAAGACATATTTTTGAGACCCTTTATCCTTTTGGTGAGGAACTTTTGGGGCCTTTCAAGCTGCAGCAGGTGTCTGGTCAGATACATTCCGAACGGGGCATTGTACTCAATCATAGGTCTAATGAGTGATGAGTACAGGGGGACGATCTAGATGTGAATCCCTTCATGATCAGGTGGGCGATATAGAAGGTTTTCCTAACTACTTTAGCAACATGAGTGTCAAAGCTACTGTCAACTGGGTCCCCAGATCCCTGATGACTTTTTCTGTGCTCAGTGGATTGCCACCTATATGGTAGCTAGGGGTAACCTTGTTTTTCCCGGGTATGACTATGCATTTTTGCTTTAACTTCCGGCCATGGCCCTGGCACCAGTTATCCGCTTTCTGTGAGGCCCTTCTGGAGGATATCTGTGTCAGATGTGTTTTCGACTGGCCTAGTTTGCAGTCATCTGCAAACTTTGTCGTGCCATAACCTCCTGGTGTCTGTTTGTACTTCAGTGAAAGTTTGTGATGCTGAACAATGAGGACTCCAGGACTGAGGTATCTAAAAGGGACACCACTTCTGTGACAGGCTTGAGTCCGACATGGCTCCAGCAACTCTGACCGTAGCCTACCACGGAAGTGAAGCCAAAATCGCTCCCGGGAGCAGCAATATATCTCGCTTTATCAGTTTTTCCATGGCTACCTTTGAGGTATTAAGTCGGTTAGGTCGGTAGCCGTATGGACTGCTCTTTCTCATCACTTTGGTGACTGTCCCTAAAGCCCAACTGGGTTTAAGATAACAGGATCTGCCTTGACAAAGCCAAAACCGAGTTGACCAGCCCAGCCTCTACGTTCCCAGCTACGAGTCCATCATCACGATCCTCCCATGGCTTTGTACAAGGCCGGTCAAGCCAACGGGCTTTCAATCTCCAGGGTTCAGGCCTCCTTATGAAGTGCGCGCGGGCCGCGTTTTCACCTTCAAGCGTAATGCGATCCTGAGGCGCGAGGCTAAGATTGTCGAGCTGTCCACTCGTGGGTTTAATTCCCTCATTGAGTTCATGAAGTCATTGTCGGGGACAACTATCCGGTCCTGGTCGGATGCTGTGTTTGCCTTATGAGGGCAGTTCTCACCCTGGCTGGAGATAAGTTTGGGGCTAGTAACTTCCGGGAAGACTTTGGGAGGTAAGAGAGCCAGCATCCGAACCGTCAAAATAAACAAGTCGGCAATGTGTAGGTTCAGCAATTCTCCACCAGTTCTGAACTAATTCCCTGAGTTACAGTCCGGGAGTTTCCTCCATTCCTGCACATAGCGCATAAAGGCTCATGATCTCTTCTTTGAAGAGTCCTGTTCGCATTTTCCTTCTGGAATAATTTTGAGACCATAGTTCTTAGTTTTCTATACGATCAGCAGGTTCTTTAATTTTCAAGGATTCTTGCTCTATCTTGCAGTAGCCTTCTATTGTTGTGAGCTTATCTATGGCTGCGGTCCACCAGACTGACGCTTTCGTCTTTGGTGCAATATCTAGTTTTGTTTGGGACTGCCTGATCCATGCAGTCCTGCAGCTGGAAGGCATTTGTAAGTGATTCAGCGGTTTGAGTAATGTCAACACCAGCGCTCAGCGAGACCACACCAGCCTTTGTAAATGCAACGCCTGATAAGTTTTTCACTGTGGTCTTTTGCCTCAGGTGGGGCGATGAGGACCTCCAGCCAGATTAGTCTATGACTGATCTCTCACCAGTGAGGGCATACTTCCGGTGTTGGGAAATATCTTTTGATTCCATGTCTATTACGAGAAAGATCATATGTTTTCCCTGTGGGGATGGTGCATCAGTTGTTCTTACGGCATTTGGAGTTTATGAACCTTGAGAACTTTGTAAGGTTAGAGCGTTCGGGCTTGAGTTGCGTTCCTGTTTGCTAGGTCGCCCTTAGTATGGTGTCGGAGATGATATCATCCTCCAGTTCGTTTTCAGGAAGGGGCTGCTGAGGTTCCTGAGTTTGAGAGGGTGGCTCGCCCGAGCAGCCTGCTCGGCAGGTGTTAATTGCACCGGATGGTCTCTCCCGGTTTTATCATGGCTGCCGACAACTTGAGGTGTGGTGTCCTTATGAATATGGACAATTTCCTTCCTGTGTTGTCCGGATTTGGGGCCGAACGCGATGATACGGAGGCGAAAACCTGTTAGTGCTGGGGTACCCCAGATTGAACCAGGTTTTCCGTCACAGCACGGGCGACATCTTATCGTTCCAGTTAATGGAGAAAATTTGCGCGCATCTTGAGATCTCCAGATCTCCGCCATTGGCTGTTATCACCTTTAGTTCTTTTTTTCCGAAGCGTTCCAGTATTTTAGAATTTGAGCCTTTATCAAAAAGTACACCACGCGGGTGTAAGCAAGAGCCGCTAATATCCGAAGCTCCAGGTGTGATAGGTTGCTCGTCCTTCGCGTGCTGTGCCGCAGCTTGTCCAGCATGTCATCCCAGGCAGACAGACATTGATCCTGAATGACAATTGCAGTCCGCCGAATTATTTAAAGTCGGTTTATCACTGTATTGTGGCATCATTCTAGGTAGCAGGATACCGTCAAGGTCTGGTCACACCTGCCCGCCTGCGCGATAATCAGAGAGCCTCTACGTCCCTTTCATGTAGTCCGTTGAGGTACGCCTCAGGTCGCTGACACCAGCGGACAATGACTGAGTCGTACTTGTACCTGCTGTTGAGAGACCTGAGTGTGCGCTATGTGGCGGATTCTAGCCCGACAGGCAGCTTACTGTGACCTTCTTTACTCAGTCTGGTGAGCGGACGCCAGTGTGTCTGACTATGGAATCACCAATGACAAGTGTGTCTGGCATTTTGTTTGGCCTTAAGGGCTGTGACTGTTTGACACTCTGACTGTGTGGTCTATGTGTTGCATGTGTTGGGTGAGGTGGTAGTTGTTTGGGTGTCTGCTTTGGTGGCCTCTGCTGTTTTGGTAAATTTTGATCAGAGCCTCCGAGTATGTCTTTGTGTGAGTATGTGTATGATTTGAAGTTGTGATGGTACCATGTGTGTCTGGGTATGTATTGTGTGGTTACCTTCTCCTCCTGTCTGGTCTTGCCAGTCCTATGTTGAGAGAGCTCAGCCTCCAGTTTGGCCATAGTTGCATCTCTCGCATGTATTTGTGTGGAGAAGGAGAGGATTGTCTGTGTACATGAGGCAATTGTAACATTGCCTCAATATTCCCAGGTTCACCAGTTGAGCTGGAGAGGACACTAGCAACTGATCCCTCGACATACTAGAAGTAGTAGATAAAGAGACTTTCAAAGGACTCGGGGAAGTGGGTTTTAGGCTGGGGGTACTATCTAAGAGTGCTTTATCAAGGTGCAAGTACTGTAGGAGTAAGTGCTAGGCTTTACAGATAGAGAATAGTCTACTTGGGAATCAAGTAGAGATGAACTTTTCAGTTATAGGATATGCTGGTTAGATCAGCAGTACAGCTCGAGGAAGGTAGTGTTATATGAACATTGGGAGAGTGGAATTTAGATGGCCCACATGGTTCAACCTTGTCTGACCGCCGCTGCTCTTGTGTGCAACAGTGGTAACTATTAAATGCGTGTTAGCGGGCTGAAGGAGCTAGGAATTGGCCCAAACCACCAATGGACTACTAGTTTCTGGCTGAAACTTCACCAAATCAGACAAACACCAGTGCTTCCCACTCCCACTGGTAAGCAAAGAAACTTCCTCCTTCCTAATGGATCAGTAACAGGAAAAAACAAAGCCCAGGGATCAGCAACTCTGAAACTGGACTACTCTAGTTCTGGAAAACAAGAGATTTTTTGTTTTATTAGAGATACAAGGAAAAAACAGACAGTAAATGCTATAAATGTAAATCGCTAGCGACTTGCAGTGTGTAGCATAATTAAAAAGCAAATAATATAAAAATAAATAAAAAAAGTCAGATAATATAAAAAAAAAGATAAAAACATATATAAAAATAAAAAATAAAAAAAATAAAAATTATTTTAAAATATATACTATATATACAATATTTTTAAAAAAAAAAAAATAAAATAACAAAATAAAAAAAATAAAAATATTTCCAAAAAAAAAAAAAGAAAAAAAAAAAAAATAAAAAAAAAAAAAAAAAATAATAAATTTTTTTTAAGAATATTAAAAATTTTTTTTTTTTTTTTTTTTTTTTTTAAAAAAAAAAAAAAATTAATATAAAAAAAATAATTTATTTATAATATAAAAATATATTAATAATATATTAATAAATATAAAATACTTAAAATCAAAGATACAGTAGCAAAATATTATATTAAGTTGTGCTAATATATAACTAAAGTATAATATATTTTATATACATATATATTTTATAAAACAAAGGAACAGACAAATTTACAATCAAATATTTATATAAATTTATATATATTGTCTATAAAAAAAAGAAAAAATATAAAAAATATAAAAAAGAAATATAAAAAAGATATTATAAATATAAAAAAAATAATAAAAAAAAAAATATAGCAAAAATATTGCATTATATATATATAAAAAAAAAAATATATATTATTATTGTATATACACAATAAATTGTATATATATATGTATATATATATATAATATATACAGTATTTATATATATATATATAATATACTTTTTAACAATTTTAATATAGAAATACTTATATATATATATAAACATATAATATATAATAATATTAAATATACTATAAACCATATGATACATATATATATAAACATATTAATAATATTATAGATATAAATTTGTCTCATATCATATATACTATACATATATATTTGAAATCAGTATAGCCACCTAATATCAGGAAGCACTGATCTACTGATCTGTAGTGAACTACAAAACTAGAGCATGTCTAATCCAATGTAATCAGCAAAAAATGGATTCTTTTGAAGGTTGGACAATACTGAGGTACTTCATTCTAAAAAGATATCAATGTTCTTTTTATATGGTGTGTTTTGGTGTGTAAAACATGTGGTGAGAATGGTTATGTAGTATTCATTAATGTATGTGGACATTATTCAGTCTCAAATAAAAAGTTTACATTTCAGTATTGGATTGCAAGTGAATCCTGCACAACACATATATATGTAGTACACACACTTTTCTAATGTGGAACTTTTAAAGAGAACTTTTGAAAACAATGCAAACAGACTGTGTCAATGCTTGCAGGGTTATTAACATTCAAAGAACTTGCCACTCTGAATAAAGCATTTATAGAAGAATGAAGGAAACCATGCTGGTCTTGTATATCCTTCCACAACGGATGGTAATTAGCCAGGAGCAACAGAATATGCATTTAACATGTACTGCAAGCACACATCCAGCAATGACAACAGAACTAAATTGAACTTTTTATTTTGGTAAGCCCATAGACAAGCATAAGGACAGGTAATCTTTGTCCAACTGAACTTGTAAGAATAGTTTACCAACCAAATAAAACTCAAGACTCATATAAAGACCAGCAGCCTTGAAGTTTTAACTCTGTAGGAAGTATATTTTCTGCCAAAAATAATTTAAATTGCTTTAAACTGATATTAGGCATTTACCAACAAAGTAATACATACCAAGCAGAAACCACCCATCACTTCACCAAGAATAGCAGAAAAGGTCATTGATGGCAAAAACAGTAAAACACTGAATTAATGGAGTTATATAACATAAAGTTTTCTTTTGAGGCAGGGGCCTGCTGTTTGACCTCTGTTCCAGAGAAGCATCCCCATCATGAAGTCCTAAGTTGTCCATCACCATGCCAAATTCAGCAAAGCCAGGATAAAATTGATCCTGTGAGAGGAGACTTTGCATTTTCCCAGTTTTCTCCACTACAACACCCATTATGACGATTAGCAGTTCTCTGAGAATCCTTGAATTCCCTTAACTACAGCTTTGGTATTTGCTTCCTTCTGTCAGACTGGAGAATACATATTTCTCTGTATTATACTAATGGAAAAAATATATGCAGTCAATTGTAATGGTTTAAGAGGTATAAACAAACAGATTTCTGCAAATTAATTCAGTAATAAAAGTGATTCAATTTTTCTAACACAAATTATTTAACAGTATATATGTTAACAATCATTTAGTACAAAACAGGTACAGAAAAAATGGGATTAAAATGAGAAAATACTGCAAACTTTAAAAATTTTGTAAAGATGTTGCTGAAAGATTAACAGGACTACACTCCAATAGTTAGCACCAATAGATTAAATATGCCAATCCTTTGCATGGCCACAATAAAAGTTGACATAAAATCACAGTCAGCCTTGTTAAACAGATGGTGGTAGTGAGATTGCCAGTTCATCCATTCTGAAAGTACAGTGCAGAAACAAGGTATATACTGGTGTTAAACAGTCACCAACTAAAGGATGAATGCCAGAAAGCAGGTACAAGTGGAGGACAGAGGGACAAACACCTATTCAAATGGAGGAGCTGTTTGGTACAAAGCTGCAGAGAGACAGGTTACCACACAACACTGTAGGATAAGATAAAAAAGAACAGCTGCCTGATACCATTCCCTCAAAGAGGCAGGCTAGGGCTCATGTGTTTATAATTATAAAGGCTCCATAGTTCACCCAAAGCCATCCTTCTGAGCAGTTTATCATCAACTTGGATGCAGGAAAGGTACTTTTTCATCCTTTAGCATGTTAATTGATACATGGATATCTTTCTACAACTACATTACAGGACAAGACTGCAGTTGAAATATCATACAGGAATATCCTAAGTGACATATGTACATCATCTACTGTACTTGAGCCCGCTGATTTTGGAACATTCATCCAGATCATATGCATTTTTTCTCCAAATCCATGATTTAAATAGCAAAATCAAATGCTACCAGTTTCTTCACAAAGCAGAAAAAATAAAGACACTGAAAAAAACAGCTGCAATAGTTTCTACTGGGCTTCCTTATATGGCATAAAACAGTAGTGTTTTCAAGAAACTTTTGGGAAAAAATGAAAAGAAGTGCCACATTAGATTCTCTGACGGGACTGCAGGTCCCCCAAACAGTAAATCTTCTGAAGGAGAGGCACAGTCAAAAGCAAAATAATAAACATTTCAAGTAATACTAAAGGCCCAACTCCTTTAATCATCAGCATTGATTTGCAAACAGAACTGATGGAAACCTGGGTTGTAGAAGCCAGGGAAAGATATTGAATCAAACAATAAAAGCAGCAAAGCTTCTATTGAAATAACATGGTATTTTTGGGGTGACCAACCACAGAGTAAAAGATAATCCAGACAGACCACCAAATCACGATGCACCTCTGGGAAGTACCATAATATTCCAATCCATAAAACCTGAGATTTCTCCTGACTAAGGATTATGGAGCCAGATGAATGTCTCAGGCTGGTGAGCCTGGTTTCCTTTGGATGCAATAACATTCAACAATCCAGGTGTCAGGGATCCAAAATTTATAGCAATAACAAACCATGTTGCTTTGCCAAGGTATTTCTCTGGCTTTCAAAACTGTCCAAGACTTTATCCACCTCATAGTGCCTTTTTAGGCACTTAAACTGACAAACAAACATAGAAAACAAAACAAACCTGGTCACTGCTCAATGCCAGGAGTTCCACCCAGCAGATATGACCACATAGTTTAAAGTGGCAGAGAGTACTGGTGCAATTTCAGCCATCCACACTTTTAGTAGCTGCACAGACAAGGACTAAAGGTGGTGTCTCAATTCATTATCAATAAGCATACATCTATGTTGGTTTTAGGAATGTGCTGAGTTCCATCACATGAAACAAAATCCTGTACCATATCCTAGCCAACATTTCAGTCTCCTTGTCACAAAAAGCTCACAATATATACTCTGACCTACTAGAGACACTTGCCATCCATCCTAACACCCTATTCATGGAGACATTAATTACCCCTCAAATTTACAGGCACAGAGACCTGGATTTAAATGCAAACTTGACCAAATATTGAATACGCCTCTAGAGGTTCCAGCATTTGACTTTGTGCAGGGAGAATGCTGCACAATTATTGTCCTCTTGGTAATGTCCAACCGTAGCTGTCTGAAATCAAAATCAATCCCATTAGCAACAATTAGGAACTGCTCCAAGGCAAATTACTTGTTCAAATGAGTCAAAAATTCACCCTCCAAACCCTGATAACTTTTAGTTATGTACTCACCATAACTTCAGATGTTTGGGATCCATCGCCACATTCTGATTGATGGGTTCGATCCTCAGCTCCGACTGCATGCTTATGCCAAAGAGCTGTCTCTTTGGCTGAGCTTACTATAGGATGCACCACTACCAGTCCCCAGATCTAGTTTGTCCGCATACATGCGCACGCTGCTTATATAACATCCTATGAAACAAGATAAAACTTCAAACCCTCTTCTGATCTGGCAGGGGAAGGAGGGTGAAGAATGGAAGTAGATGGATCCCAAACATCTGAAGTTATGGTGAGTACATAACTAAAGATGTTATGTGATCCTATCTCGCCTACATTCTGACTGATGGGACAGCCCCTAGCACCTGAATCCTGGGTGGCTCACTGGAAAACTCCTGAACCAAATGATGCTCGCCCTTTAGATGCCACATCCAATTTGTAGGGAAATGAAAGCAAAATTTATAAGCAGCTGAAAATGAAATAGCCATAGCTCTGGTAGAGTGAGCTTTGATAGATGGCTTATTCGAAGAATAAGCCTGAGCAATCTCTAATCCATTTGGAAATAGTAGCTTTTGTGATGGTTTTACCCAATTTATTATCTACAACACCCATTGATGACGCATCAGCAGTATTACTCTGAGAATCCTTGACATCTGTGCTGCTAACTACAGCATCTGGGCCAGAAGTGCTGGAAATTTCCACAAGAGGAGGAAGTTGTGATGCTGCCGGCTCCTCTGTGACCACCTGACCTGGAGGAATACATATACATTTTTTTCATATGAAACTGGTAACAAATATACATAATGGAAAAAAAAACACATGCAGTCAAGTGTTGACAATTCAGGTTAAGAGGCAGGACACACAAACAAACAGACGCCCCTCAAAACAGACGCCCCTCAAGTTAACTAATCCAGTGAATTAAAAAATATCTAAGCACTCCATCTTAACAAAAATCAATGATTATTTCCAGGCTGGAAGGCATGGGGTCACAGTATGCTAGTCTTTAATTTCTCAACAATCATTTCAGTACAAAACAGGTTAATTCAGAGGAGCAGTTTGGTTACAGAGGAAGCTGAAGAAAAATTAGGATTTACAAACAGAGAAATAGTTGCATCAGAACTTCCCTCTAAATGACGGATGTTAAAGACTGTTGCAGCTGAAAGATTAACAGGACTATACACTTCCAATAGTTAGGGCCACTCAATAGATTAAACATAAATACCAATCCTAAAGCTGGTTATGTGCCACACAATAAAAGTCTTTGCTCCGACACAAAATTCACAGTCAGCTGCTAAGTCAGGAACAGAGTGGCTGGTATGACAGTGGACAGCTATTGCCAGCTCATCCATTCTGAAAGTACAGTGCAGTTCGCTACATGCCAAACAACTAGTATATACTGGGTGTGCCAACAGTCACCATACAATCAAAGGATGAATGCCCAGAAAGCAGCATGTATGCTACAGTCAGGGAAGAGACAAGTGTACAGACGTGGACAAACACCATAGGTTTACAAATGGAGGAGCCCTGCTTGTACAAGCTGCTTGGGGAGAGACAGGAGTTAAACAGCCACACAGGGTACACTGGGAAATAGGACATGCAAGCAGGATAAAAAAGAATAGCAGCTGCCTGGATACCATTCCCTCAGCCAAAGAGGCAATAGAGCTAAGGATGTGTGTGTGTGTTTGGGGGGGGGGGGCAGTGGGGACTAGAAGGTGGCAAGAAGGAAGATCTCCATAAAAGTAGTTCCAATTCAAAGCCATCCTCAACCTCTGAGCAGACCATCATCAATCCCTTTAATTCTCTCTCATGTGCTGTAAGAAAACAGCACTTTTGCCAAGATCCTCTAGCATGTTAAACTGATACACAAATGGAAATACCTTTCATTTCGTCAACTGCAACATTAGCACTTACAGTGACAAGACTGCAGTCTTGAAAATCCATCATACAAGTGAATATCCACACAAATCACTAACAGTTTTCAGATATATGTGTACATCATCTACTGTACCAAGAGGGGACACTCCTGCTGATTTTGCAGCTAGGTTCATCCAGTCTATCATTCCAATTTGGCATTTTTTCTCCAAAGCTCCCACCATGATTTAGAATAGCATACAGTAGCACCATAAAATGCCTCAGGGCTACCAGTTTCTTCACAAAGGAGAAAAAAATAAAAGCCCTAACACTTGCAGTTAAAAACACAGCACAAGAGTATAGTGGAACAACTTGCAAGACTACTTCCAATAGCTTCCTCTTGATATAGCATCACACTAACAGGAAGGTAAGCTGGACAGAATTTGGGACACAAAAAAACAGGACCCTTTGTAGGGCAACTAAAACAGTAAGAAGTTGTCAGTCACACAGTACTGGGGCTACTCCTCTGACGTGACTGGGCAGAACCCCAAACAGTAAATCTATCTAGTGGAAAGAGAGCGAGAGGAAGCAAGCACAGTCAAAAGGCAAAAATAATAAAACATTTCCTGAAGTACTACTAAAGGAGGCCCAACTCCTGAGCAATCATCAAAGCATTGATACTTGCCCAAAGTTGTGAACTGATGGACAAATAACCATGGTACAGAAGTAAGCAGAAAGATATTCTTGAATCTAACAATAAAAGCAGCAAAGCTTCTATTGAAATAACATATAAATGTAGCATTTTCCAAAGGGTGGTGACCAACCACAGAGTAAAAGATAATACAGACAAGACCCACCAAATCACGCATGCACTTAAGTCATTATGGCACAAGTACCATAATAATTCCATCCTAGTCCATGTAGGTGTAAATGACCTGAGATGTACCTCCCTGGACTATATGAAGAGAGACATTATGGAGCTTTCAGACTGAATGTCTCAGGCTGGTATGAGCCTGGCACTGAGCAGCAAATTACTATTACCAAGGATGATGCTGCAATATAAGCAAAAATTATCTATTTCAACAACTGGCCGCCTTTCAGGTGTCATTCTAATGGGATCCAAAATTTGACAGCTTGGGAGGACATGGTCAACAAACCATGTTGCTTTGCCAAGGATGGCCTGTACCTTTCCCCTCTAGGCTTTCAAATACTGTCCAAGACTTTATCCACCCCCATAGTGCCTTTTTTTAGGCACTGCTAAACTGACAAAGCCACCAACATAGAAAAAATCAACCCAACAAACCTCAAGGTCTTACTGCTCAATGCCAGGAGCCCTATCCTCACACTCCAAAGTACAGATATCCGTACAGTTACCAATACATAGTTTAAAGTGGCAGAGAGTACCCCACAGTGCAAGGTTTCAGTGCCATCCACACTTTTAGTAGCTGCACAGACAAGGACTAAAGGTGGTGTCTCAATCTTCATTATCAATAAGCATACATCTATGTTGGTCAGACAGAATGATGTGCTGGAGTTCCATCACATGCACATAAACAAAATCCTGTACCATATCCTAGCCAACTATACTTCAGTCTCCTTGTCACAAAAAGCTCACAATATATACTCTGACCTACTAGAGACACTTGCCATCCATCCTAACACCCTATTCATGGGAGACATTAATTACCCCTCAAATTTACAGGCACAGAGACTCCTGGACTTCTTAAATGCAAACAACCTTGACCAAATATTGAATACGCCCTCTAGAGGTTCCAGCATACTGGACTTTGTGCTCACAAATACAGGAGAATGCTGCACAATTATTGTCCTCCTTGGTAATGTCCAACCGTAAAGCTGTCTCCTTTGAAATCAAAATCAATTTTGTAATCCCATTAGCACCGGCAACAATTAGGAACTGCTCCAAGGCAAATTACTTGTTATTAAATGACGGTTTGTCAAAATTCAATTCCCCTCCAAACCCTGATAACTTTTAGTTATGTACTCACCATAACTTCAGATGTTTGGGATCCATCTCGCCTACATTCTGACTGATGGGTTCGGAGCCGATCCCTCAGCTCCGACTCGGCATGCTTATGCCAAAGAGCGAAGTCTCTTATTGGCTGAGCTTACTATATCCCAGGATGCACCACTACCAGTCCCCCAGATCTAGTTTGTCCGCATACATGCACACATGCACGCCCTGCTTATATAACATCGTCAGATGAAACAAGATAAAACAGTAGAACTCAAAACCGTTCAATCTCTTCTGATCTCCAAGGCAGGGGAAGGAGGGTAGAATGAATGTGGCGAGATGGATCCCAAACATCTGAAGTTATGGTGAGTACATAACTAAAAGATGTTATGTGATCTATCTCGCCTACATTCTGACTGATGGGACAGCGTCCTAGCACCTGAATCCTGGGTGGCTCACTGGAAAACACTCCTGAGTACCGTGGAACCAAATGATGCTCGTCCTTTAGATGCCACATCCAATTTGTAGTGGGAAATGAAAGTGTGCGGATTGGACCAAGTAGCCGCAGCACAAATCTCAGATATAGCGAGCTTGGAATGAAAAGCTATAGAAATAGCCATAGCTCTGGTAGAGTGAGCTTTGATAGATGTTGTAAGTTGCTTATTCAAGAAGAATAAGCCTGAGTTATGCAATCTCTAATCCATTTGGAAATAGTAGCTTTTGTGATGGTTTTACCCAATTTATTATCTGAGAAGGACACAAACAACTGGTCTGACTTACGAAGTTGCTGAGTCCTGTCTAAATAGAAGCGTAATTGCCTGTGAACATCCAATTTATGGAGAGTGTATTCTGCTTCATTGGAGAAATTTGGGAAGAAAACTGGTAGCTCTAGAGACTGTTGGAGACAAAGATTAGAACAGACCTTTGGGACAAAGGATGGATTAGGCCTAAGAGATACTCTGTCCTTGTGGAAAATCAAGCACGGTGGTTTAATGGACAGGGCTTGAAGCTCTGAAACTCTTCTTGCAGAAGTAATTGCAACTAAGAAGGCAGTTTTCCAAGACAGATATTTTAAGTCACATGTAGCAGCCGGTTCGAAAGGGGAAGATGTCAATGCACGAAGCACTAAATCTAGATCCCACGGAGGCGCAGGATGAAAAACTGGGGGCCCCAGACCCGCACCTTTAATGAAAGTTTTGCATAATCTGCTGCTCATCAATGGAGGATCCATGGACTCGTGAAATTTAGAGATTGCCGCTAGTTGGACTTTAATAGTAGAGACAGAAGATCCTTGATTAAATAGGGATGTTAAAAATTTCAAAACCTCTGGGATAGGAGCAGTGATAGGGTCTAAGCCCTGAGTTGAGCCCAGATAGCAAACCTTTTCCACTTACTGAGGTACAATTTCTTAGTGGTGGGTTTGTGGGCGAAGATAAAATGTGAATAACTTCCGGGTCTAATGTGTGACTCCTGACTAAAGTCGGAAGTGGAGGAGCCAAGCTGTCAACTTCAAAGATCGAAGGGACTGATGCTGTTGTCCCGACTGATGAATTAGCAGGTCCGAATTAGGTCTAAAGAATCCACGGATCGTCCACCGCATGTTTCTTCAGGTAAGGAAACCATACCTGACGAGGCCAGTATGGGGCAATCAGTATCATTGTGGACCCCAATTGAGAAGCTTTTTGAATGACTTTGGAGAGAAGTGGGATCGGAGGAAAGGCATAAAGTAGCCCTGTTGGCCAAGGTTGTGCTAGAGCATCCATAGCTGGTACTCCCTGATGTGGAGTCAAGGAGAAGTACTTTTTGCACTTGGCCTTTAGTGGAGTAGCAAATAGGTCGCAGCACGGCCCCCATCTCCGAAAAACCTGATCTGCTACTGTTTTGTTTAGGGACCACTCGTGAGGAGAGAGAATTGTCCTGCTCAATCTGTCTGCCAGTATATTTGATTTCCCCGGAATGTGGGTCGCTACCAAGAAACGGCTGGTAGCTACCGCCCATTCCCACACCCTCATGGCCTCTCTGCAAAGGGGGTAAGATCTGGTCCCTCCTTGCTTGTTTAGGTACCAGACCACCGACATGTTGTCTGTGTGGATGGCGATTATGCCCTGAGGGAGAAACCTGTGTAAGGCCTGTAGGGAAAGAAGAACCGCCCTCATCTCCAATACATTGATGTGGAGAAGAGTTTCGTCCGGAAGCCAGGATCCCTGAACTAACCTGCCCAGACAATGCCCCCCCCACCCTGTCTGGGAGGCATCTGTCGTCAGGGTGACCACTGGAGAGGGAAGAACAAAAGGACTTCCTTGATTTAGATTGGATGTCTGAAGCCACCAGCAAAGGTCCCGTTTGCATGTTTCTGTAATCATGATGGGATGATTGAGGGGAAGGTCCTGAAAGGACCATTGAGTCGACAATAGCCACTGAAGAATCCTCATGTGCAATCTTGCCAGAGGAACTAAAAGAACCGTGGCAGACATTGAACCTAAAACTTGTAGAACCATCCTGGCTGGGGCTTTGGATCTTGAAATCAGAGCTTGGACTTGGCCCTGTAAAGTTTGGATCCTTTCGGCAGGAAGAAAACGCATCAATTTTGAGTCTATCTCTGCTCCTATGAACCTTATGCGCTGAGAGGGCAGCAAGACAGACTTTGACCAATTGAATGTAATCCCCAGGGTGGCACCCAGGAGATGGTGGCTTTGAGGTTGTCCATTAGTAGATGCCTGGTGGTGGCAGTCAGGAGCCAGTCGTCCAGATAGGGAAACACTTGGAATCCAAGACTCCTCAGGTGAGCCGTCACTACTGCCAAACACTTGGTGAACACCCTGGGGCTGTGGTGAGACCAAAGGGCAGTGCACAAAATTGGTAATGACTGACTCCCAGGCTGAAGCGCAGATACCTCCTGGACGCCTGATGTATCGGTATGTGATAATAGGCGTCCTTGAGGTCTATGGAGCACATCCAAACATCCTTCTCCAACAATGGGAGAATGGATTGTAACGTGACCATTCGAATTTGGATTTCGTGACGGATTGGTTCAGTCTGCTGAGATCCAATATTGGTCTCAGGTCCCCTGTCTTTTGGCACTAAAAGAACCTGGAGTAATTTCCGGATCCGATCTGGTCTGTGGGGACCGGTTGGATGACTCCTTTTCTAGCAGCTTTAAAGCTTCTGCGGCTGCTATTTCCCTTTGACTGGGTGGTGGGTCCGGGATTTTTTGGACGGTGGAGGTGAGTATGTGAATGGGATGGTGTAACCTCCGGCAATGATCGAAGCACCCATCTGTCCTGAGTGATTGACTCCCAGGCTTTTAGGTGCTTGGCAAAACGACACCCGACTGGCTCGAGCAGCACAGCCGGGCAATCCCTCATGATGTGTGGGAGGCTGAAGAGCCACGAAAGGACTCGCGGTCTCCAGAATTGCGGGGCCCTCTGCCGCCTCTGGGACGGCGTCTCCCAGAAAAATTTCCCGCCCTCTGCCTCTGGAAGGGGAATCTTCCTGCTGTTGGGGAAAAACTTACGAGATTTACGGAACCACATCTTCCCCCCTCCTTTAGCCTTGGGGTAAGGTCGAAAGGGAGTGGAATAACGGGCACCTACGGCAGATAAAGTTTTTCCCTCTTGCTCACAGCGGTAAGGGTGTCTTTAACCTTAGGTCCAAACAAAGAGGACCCATCAAAGGGAGCGGCGAAGGAAGACTTGAAGGCCTCCGAACTGACACAAGCGAGCCAGGCTTGTCTCCGTGAGCCACGCCTGTGCCTGCCGCTCTACCCGCCTTCGGCCGCATAGGAAATGAGCCTCATGGACGAGTTAGAAATTGACGTAAGGATAGCCAACTGAGAGCTAACCGACTGGGCTAGCTGCTCAGGTAGGTTACCCGAGAGGGAATCTGACAACTCCTTGACCAGATCCCTCTGAAGCCTGGTAAAATGTGCCAAATAATTCAGAGACCTTAAAGTAAAGGCCGCTGAAGTCAGGGTGCGCTTCCCGTACCTGTCCATGCTCCTAGACTCCTTATTAGGAGGATGGATGGACGTTGAAGCCTCTGCCACGTCCTGTTGTGTAGCAGATGCCACCACCATGGCATCTACAGCCACGCCTTTAGTGAGGAACTCCTTCTCGGTGGGGCAGACAAAAATTTATTAGGACGAGAAGGGACTGGTTCCACGGTATCTGGATGTTCCCACGCCCTCCGACAAACTAAATCCAGAAGCTCGTCGAAGGGCGGAGACACCCAGGAGGCGGAGGGCTGAGCCCCAAAGGCCTTGAGGAGCACTGACTCATCAGCAGAGGGGGGTTTGGATATCCAGCCGCCTCGTTGTTTGAGGATCTCTAAGATGTCTGCAAATGAGACATCATCCGAGGACGACTTCGGGGACCCCTCTGCATCATCAAGATCAGTGTCCGATGTAATAGACTCGGGGGAGTCCACGTGCTTCCTCTTGCACGATCTCTTCCTTGGGGGTTCCTCCGAAGACAACTCCGAAGAACCCTCAGGAGGAACCTCAGGCCCAGGGGCTCCGCTGCCTACGGACAGGGGAACTGCCAAAGACCCAGTCTCCACGCCCAGGGAAGGTGCCGGTAAAGCCGGAGAGATGGCCGAAGAAGACTTGGCCAAGGCACTCCTCATGGCTCTGAAAGCCGGACCCCCAGAATCCTGGGAGTGTCCGGTCCCCGGAGCCATGATAGCCGACGGAAGTCCCGCAGCCGAAGCACCGAGGGAGGCTCGGAACAGACAGCATAGGTCCCGAAACATCACCCCCGGGTCCAGCCGAAGAAGTCCGTGTACCAAACTCGGACCCGAAGGCCCGGGTTGGAGTAAGGGTCGGATCCGACACTAAGATCTACACCGGCTCCAACAGCACCTGCGCCGGCGGAGCCGAAGCAGTCGGAGGAGGAATGTCAATGGGGTGGGCGTGGGCTATCGGCTCAAGCCAACTGGGTCGGAACGAAACAAATTTTTGGAAGACTGGGGACTGGAACAGTCTTTGGAGCACCCTGTCTATATCTGAATCCGACATCCTCGAAGACCGAGAGGAAACTGAACGGGTTCGAGATGGCCTCTCCAACGGCCCCAAAGGGCTAGGGGACCGGCTCGGCGACTCGATGACTATCGGCGCCGAAGGAATACACACACTAGATTCCATCGGTGCCGAGGTGGACTTGGCACCGAGGAGGAAGTGTCTGAGCGACCCTTGTCGGCTCCGAGACCAGTGGAGCCGGCGAAGGTGACCCGCCTCGATGCCCCAGCCATCGGCTCCGAAGCCAGAGGAGTCGAGACTGGTGGCATCGAGGCAGACCGTTCCGCCCTCAGCTCCGAAGTCCTTGGAGCCGAAGGAGAGGCCTGCCTATGTCTTTTGGCGGTCGGATCCGACGGACTGGTCGGAACAGACGCCCTTTTCTTTTTAGCCGGAGAAGGAGAGGATACCAAGGCTTCTTCAAAAGAAGGTTTTATTAACCCCTTAAGAATCAGTTTATTTTTCCTCTCCTGGAGGACCCTTGAGGAAAAAGCGTGACACAGGCTGCATGACTCCTGTAAGTGTTTTGCACCCAAACAATACACACAGAGCGAGTGATAGTCTGTGATAGACATTTTGAAATTGCATTTGGTGCATTTTTTGAAGCCCGAAGGCCTAGGATTTTGAGACATTATGGCAAAACAATTTCAGTAATCTTTGACAGAAAAATACAATTACTGACTTTCTGTTTCTGTACACTACCTAATAATAGGCTTACAGTTATCGCTTAAAAGCGTTGCAAATAACAAGGGTACTTTGAAACCCTGTAAGGTTTTAGGAGGGTTGACTGACCGGGAAGGCCCTAAGATGAAGGAGGCCTAAACCAAACTCAACCCAATCACACAACAAGTCTTTCACAAACTCCAAACACACACAAAAGTGAAGAATAGCCGTTAAAACAGCTTTTTATGACAAGAACAGCAAAATTCTGACAGAAAAAGTTAGTAAATTTACTACTCAGCTCAGCCAGCTCGAGACCACGTCTTCGCAGGTTAGCGGCAAACGAGATCTGGGGGACTGGTAGTGGTGCATCCTGGGATATAGTAAGCTCAGCCAATAAGAGACTTCGCTCTTTGGCATAAGCGTGCCGAGTCGGAGCCGAGGGATCGGCTCCGAACCCATCAGTCAGAATGTAGGCGAGATAGGATCACATAACATCAGACCAGTTTATGCTGAATTGCTCTAAGAAACTCTGCTTAACCATGTCAATGGCTGCACAGATGCTGCTGTATCTACCAGACGTAAGCTCAGAAACGACCCTAGAAAAAACGCCCAGGTAGCATCCCAAATTAAACAGGATTTACAACAAAAGGGAAAAAAGTATTAGAAATAGGCAACTAAGAGGGCCAATTACCATCAAGCAAAGCCAATTCTGAGGTCAAGATATCCTTCCAGCTGTAAGATGACTATAGTGCCTCCTACAGCTATGTCAGAAAGCTCAAGGGCAGCACAACAATATGCTGATCCCTTTGCTAATTGTGCTACATTCACAGAGCATGGCGATATAGTGAATCTGTTAGCGGACAAATTCAGTCCAGACCATCCCCCCAGTAATACCTTCAAACATAACCCCTCCAACTATAACTAGAAAGGATATACTGACTGCACTCACTAAAAGCCAAGAACATGGCCTCAGTGGGCCCTGATAACATCCAAGGATGCCTCCTGAAAAGTCTAAAAATACAACTTATCAGGACCCCTGGAGTCATTAGTTAATTAGTCTTAACACAGGTTTTGTCCCCCGTGAATGGAGAACTGTGACAGCCATTTCTTTCATAAGGGAGGACCTTCAACAGATCCTGGAAAAGTACAGTTTTGTACCTACCATAAATGTAGATGTCCGATAGGTATGCATCTGCAGTCAACACATATGGGTTGTCCTGCCTCAGGCAGCCCTTCGGTCGGCCGGATTCCAAAGTCTGGGTCCGGCGTCGGCTGATGTCGCCCCTTCCCCAACGTCACAGTGCCTGGGGTATAAAAGCGTCAGCCGACGCCATCTTCCTCAGTTTTTCTTGCCCCAGATGCCAGGTGCCCTCTAGGAAGGCTAAATTTGGAGAAATGCAATAAAAAATCCAAACAATTGCAAAAAAATATATATGTATATATATAAAAACAAATACACCATAATAGATCCCCCCCAGCTAGCTAATAGAGGGATAAGCACCCTAGGAATACCACAGAGGGGAAGGAGGGAGGGTAAACCTGACTGCAGATGCATACCTATCGGACATCTACAATTATGGTAGGTACAAAACTGTACTATGTCCTTCAAGGATGCATCTGCAGTCATCACATATGGGTAGAATACCATAGCCAATCTGGGGGTGGAGGAACTATGCAAAGGATGGTGTAGCTAAAATGCCCTGCAGGACTGCCGTAGCAAAGCCTGCTCTGGATCTGGAATAAAGGTAAATTGTAATGCTTGGAAAATGTATGCACGGAGCTCCATGTAGCAACTTCTAAAATGTCCTTGGTAGCCACCCCTCTTAAGAAGGCTGTGGAGGTGGCTGTGGCCCTGGTGGAATGAGGCCTAATGTTAGCTGGCACAGTTTTTCCATGAAAGGAGTAACAAAATCGAATGCAATTCCCTATCCATTTTGAAATTGTCTGTTTGGAAATTGCTTTTCCTTGTGCACCAGCAGCATATGCTACAAACAGCTGGTCAGTTTTTCTGTAAGTTTTAGTTCTGTCCAAGTAGTAGCGCAACTACTTGTGAATGTCCAGGGTATGCAGAAGTTTTTCCCCTTTGTTTTGTGGATTTGGAAAGAAGGTAGGCAGGTGAATAGCTTGGTTCAATGAGACCCTGGATACCACCTTTGGCATAAATGAAGGATTGGTTCTCAATGAGACTCTGTCCTGATGAAAAATAAGAAATGGTTGTACTGCCATGAGGGCCTGTAACTCAGATACTCTTCTTGCTGACGTTATGGCTAGAAGGAAGGCAGTCTTCCAAGACAGGAACTGTAATTCCGAAGATGCTGCTGGTTCAAAAGGAGGCAGTGTTAGTTTTTCCAACACAAAGTTAAGGTCCCATGTAGGCACTGGTGGTTTCCTTGGAGGATTGATGTTTTTAATTCCTCTTAGAAACTGCCTTAGGAGAGGATGAGGGAAGACAGGTGGATTAGTATTGTATTCTGCTGAAATTGCTGAAGCATGGATTTTAATGGAGGAGTAAGACAGGCCATTGTGAAGCATTTCTGCCAAGTATTCCAGGATATGTGCCATGTTCATCACTGTCGCATCTAGGCCATTTGTGGTGCTCCAAGTGCGATATCTTTTCCATTTTGCTGAGTAAGCCTTTCTTGTGGAAGGCCGGCGAGCTTCCATGATGATATCCCTTCACTCTCTTGGATAGCTTATCCTAGGAAGAAGTCAGGGTATTCTCCAGGCTGTTAGTTGCAAGGTTTTCAGGTTGGAATGCAGAGTTTTGTAATTGTGCTGTGTCAGGAGAAGTGGCCATTGAGGAAGAGGCCACGGTTTCATGCGTGACATGCTCTTTAACAGTGGGTACCAGTGCTGTCTTGGCCAGTCCGGAGCTATCAGAATCACTTTTGGCTGCTCTGTCCTGATCTTCAGTAAGACCTTGGTCATTAATGGAAGAGGTGGAAATGCATACACTGTTAGAGTTCTCCAGCTGAAAGAGAGGGCGTCCACAATCCATGCTTGTGGGTGGTATGTCCTTGAGCAGAATTTCTTCAGCTGATGATTGTGGTGCGAGGCAAAAAGATCTATGTCCGGCCTCCCCCAGGATTGTGTTATCTGAAAGAAGATGTCTGGGTGCAGCATCCATTCGTGTGCATCCATGATATTTCTGCTTAGGCTGTCCGCCAGTATATTGTCTTTTCCTGGCATAAACTGTGATTGCAGCTCTATATTGAGTTTCAGGGAAAGTTCCCATACATTCATTGCCAGTCTGCAAAGAGGGTAGGAATGGGTACCTCCTTGTTTGTTTATGTACCACATAACTGTGGTTTTGTCTGTCCTTATTAACAGGTGGCCTTGATGCAGAAAGAGTTTGAAGGCCTCGATTGCATGTAACACTGCCAGCATTTCCTTTTGGTTTATGTGCATGCGTAGCTCCTTTTTTGACCTTAGTCCTTGAATACATCTGCCCTCCATGTGTGCTCCCCAACCGTGGTCTGAAGTGTCCGTTGTAATGGTTTGGCTGGATATTGGTTTGCTGAAGGGCAGGCCCGTTTGACTGGCTTGCTTGAGCCCACCACAGAAATTCCTTTTGGAGGCATGGAATGAGTGGGATCAAAGCTTCTAAGCTGTGACTGTGCTGAGCCCATAAACTCCTTAGGTACCATTGTAGTTTCCTCATATGCAGCCTTGCTTGTGGAATCAGAAGAATGCAAGATGTCATGTAACCCAGGGCCTGCAGGATTTTCCTTGCAGTCAACTGAGTTTGTCTTGTCAGATTCTTGAAGTAATCCGGTAGTTGTCTTTGTTTTTCTTCTGTGAGAAAAGCCGTTTGGGTGGTTGTGTCTAGATCCACACCCAGAAAAGTTATTCTTTGGGATGGAGCAAGTCTTGATTTGTGAATGTTGACTGTATATCCCAAGGCCTGAAGTAGGTGGATGGCATAATTCAAATGCTTTACCAAAGTTTGTTGGCTGTCTGCTTGTATGAGGCAGTCGTCCAGATATGGGTATATTTGAATCCCCTGAAGTCTGCAGTGTGCAATTACTGATGCCAGGCATTTCGTGAATACTCTGGGCGCAGTAGATAAGCCAAAGGGCAATGCTGAGAATTGATAATGCTCTGAACCTGCAAGAAATCTGAGGTGCCTTCTGCAACTTTGTCTGATAGGGACATGCAGGTATGTCTCCTTGAGGTCCAGAGTTACCAGCCAAGACCCCTTGCCCAGCATGGGAAGGAGTTGCTGTAGAGTCAGCATTTTGAATTTTGGCACAATGAGATAAGTATTCAGTGCGGACAAGTCGAGAATAGGCTTCCATTGTTTTTCTTTTCTTGGAACAAGGAACAGTCTGGAATAAAATCCTTGGCCTTGTTCTGAAATAGGAACCTTTTCTATAGCTTTCATTTGCATTAAGTTGGAGATTTGTTTCAAAGCCTCTGCCCTTTGATTTGGTGGCAGGTCTGGCATGCCTTTTCTGTTTGGTAATGTGTGAAAATGGAACCTGTATCCTTTGTCTATTATTTGCAGTGTCCATTTGACTCTTGTAATACTGTGCCAATTTTCTGAGAATAAAGAAAGCTTTCCGCCCAAAGGTGCTTCTAATTGAGCCCTGGTTGGCGGAGTCAAAGTGAAGTCATTGAGTCTGTCCTTGTGCAGCAGTTGTAGGTCCTGCACTACCTCTCTGGTTGGGAGGCTGCCATTGACGTCCTCTGTAGGAGCCTCTAGCTTGCCCTCTACCTCTGGCACGCCTGTTCTTGCCTCTCTGAAATATTTCTGTGTCCGGAAAGGACCAATTCTTGGCAGGCCAATTTCTGCTGAATCTTGGCGGTTGGACTTGTAGAAAATCTTTGACTGTTTGTACAGATTTTGCCTTTTCCTCAACCTTCTTTAAGACCTATTGAGCAGTGGAGCCAAATAACTTTTGCTTTTCCAGTGGAGCATCCAGAAGCTTAGCTTTAACATGGTCTGGCAGAGATTGTTCCTTCAGCCAAGCATGCCTACGTATGACTGCACCAGTCATAGCTGACCTACATGAAGCTTCCAATGCATCATAACCACACTGCAAGAAATGGTTGCTAACCTGCTGTGAGTTATGTACCAGATCCTGAAGTGATTTGCGATCTAGGGGTTCAGGTGAAGACAGTTTCTTATGCAATTCATCTAACAAATACTCTTGGTACTGTATCGTATGAAATTGACAATTTAATGCCCTCATAGAAAGAGTAGCTGAAGTATACACTTTTTTACCCCATCTCTCTAAAGCCCTGGACTCCCTTTCAGAGGGGAGTGGATTTTTAGCAGTGGCAGCTGCAACCCCTTTAGGGCCCTGGGAAATAGTTTCTGGATCAGCAGAGTGGGCTTTGTAAAGAAAGTGATGCGAGTCCAGGACCCTGTAGTACCTATCGGGTTTGACAGGGGCAGGAGGAAGAGTGTCAGAGGTTATGCTAGACTCAGAGTACACATCATCAATGACATTCAAAACAGGAGGAATAGCCAAAGGTCTATGCTGAGGTAAATGCAGAAAAGCTCTTAATCTCTTCCTGGAATCAGAGAATTCTTGGCCCTGCCATTTGAAATGCTCTCTCATAGTGTGCAGGGTCTCCCTGAAGGAAAGTTCTTTAGGAGGGGAGGCCGAGGGGATAGATTCCTCTGCATCAGAATCCTCGTAGGCCGAAAAGGCGGCCTCCTGGTAGTCCGAGAGAGCAGAGCCATCAGAGGCCTCCTCTGAGGAGTGGGGATCAGAGGGCTCAACCCTGGGCCTTTTGTCTGGAAGAGGTTGAGAGCCCCTGTCCGGATGGGGCTGAGAGCCCCTAATTAAGGAAATTAGGTCCTCTGCTAAACTTAGAATCTGTGAACCTGTAGTGGGTCCCTGAGGAATAACCCTGAGAGACATAGTTTTTGTGTGTTTAGCAGCTTTAGCCCTGGTGAATGCCTTTATGGACATGGATGCAGGAGGCCTGGCTGCACCACGTGCTGGTTAAGTTTTGTCTAGAGGAATAGTGTCAGAAGTTTCCAAAACACCAGTTTCTGAAGGAAATTCAATAACCAACTCAGCAGGGGCCTCCGGGGCCGAGGTTGTCGGTTGAGCGGTTTCGGTGGATGGAAGTACCAAGGACTCGGTTTCAGCAGAGACAGAGACACTCGCGGTAGGCCTGGCCGTGGTTTCAGCCGAAACCGCGGCCCGCGTGTGTCGGTCCTTGTCCTTCCATTTCTTAATTAAATGGGAAGTCGGAGTCTCCGACGGCATATTGTAAACAAAACTAGCCCCAAAAAATTCCTCTGCAAACTCCGCCCGACGTCTAAGAGTGCGTCGGTTGAAGGAAGCACAGGCTGAACAGGCCGAGACGTCGTGGTCTGGGCCTAGGCAGGGGAGGCAGTAAGAGTGGAAATCCTTATGAGGTATTTGTTTCCCACAAGTTAAGCAATTATTAATTTTATCTGACATCGGCTGAGGCAAGAGAGAGTCCCCAACGGGGTACTTAGCTTTTGAAGTCTTCGGTAGCTGAATTACAGGAGCTGGCCGACCGGCACTTGCGAACTGCTTCTGCTTCGGGCACCACGCGGCAAGAAAGACTGGGGAAGATGGCGTCGGCTGACGCTTTTATACCCCAGGCGCTCTGACGTCGGGGAAAGGGCGACGTCGGCAGACGCCGGACCCGGACTTTGGAATCCGGCCGACCGAGGGGCTGCCTGAGGCAGGACAACCCATATGTGATTACTGCAGATGCATCCTTGAAGGACATCGAGCAGTACTCGTGATCGCTGTATTCATATAGCACTCGATCCAAAAACCTGATTTTGCCCCCTTATTTCTCTTCTAAACCCATTAGCAACATACCAGAAGACTTTTTTAACAATGCAGCCAACCATTTTAAAGTTAACAGACACTGTTGAACTGAAACATGACCACCTCGCAAATCTGGTTGCGATAATACTTAAGTACCCATATAATCCAAATATATATCTAAAATATCACATTTTTGTAATTCATGTTGGTGTAAATGATTTAAGAATTACTCCTCTAAATGAAATGAAGAATTTAATGTTAGAGATAATTGAGAAACACTTGAAAAGAATAAAATTGATTACGTCAAATTATTCCTTCGATATCCAGCAGTTTACTTGTACACACAGACCCGTACTTTTAACAACGGACTACATCATCTTACAACAGTAATCTTACAACAGTAATCTTACAATAGTAATTAAAATAAGTCAAACACTAAGGAGGAGTGCTTTCTAGATTAGAAAATGTTTGCTTAGGATAAATACGTTGCACATAAGCAAATATAGTGCTTTTTTTCCCCCAAATAAGATAAGGGATACGAGATGGCTTTTTTCCCCCAAATAAGATAAGGAATACGAGATGTCTTTTTTAGAAGACAAGACACACAGTTTACCTTGACTTAGTATAACAGTTTTAATAGCCCTCTAAGGTGTTATTATTGTAATACATGTAGTTTAGGAAAGAAATTTGATGAATTACTGGGACCAACATTTGAGGAAGGTTATAAAATTGTTGAGTCATGGAATACCACTATGTTTGAAACGGATGGTTATAACAAATACAAATGTCTTAAGAAGTGATCTTATTGGTGTATAGGGTAATAATCTGGATTAATAAATCAATTCCATCCACTTTAGTGGATGTTATTCCAGAATCAGAATATGTAACAGTTAAGACAAGTGATGGTGCATGTCATTTTGTTATTAATATTATGTTATTGCTCAAATTATAGATACTGAAACATATTGTACATTTGAACTGTATGGAAACAGCTCTGGATTATAAAAATGTTGTTTTACTGGAGGATTTCAACTACCTAGGGATTTCATGAGTTAACTCATTTAGGAAAAAGCATTTTGAGACGCTCGTTCTGAATATTGTGTTAATAAGAGGGATAGTACAACTTGTGAATGACAATACAAAAGATAATCATATCTTGGATTATGTGATTATTAATGTTTGTGATATCATTACTAACGCAACTGCCTCTCTCTACATAGGATCATAATTCGATACAATTTGACTTAAATTTACAAAGTAACAAGGAAATTTATTTGATAAGGTACGATTACAAAGCAATTAATAATGGTAAAGTTAATTACTGCTACTCAGGACCAACTGGGGTAAATTAACAACTTACTATTCTGTAGTGAAAGAAAATCATTTGGTAGCAAACATGTTTTGTTCTGTGGAAGCAACTAAGAAGATTGAAAGTAGTAGTAATGGGACACTGAATAATAAACCTCCTTGGTAGGATGAGATATTAAGGAAAAAGAAAAGACATTTTGCAGACGATGAGAGATATTCTACTATTACAAACAAAAAAAATATACAATACTACTAGTAACACTCTTGAAAATTAGAGATGAGAAGTTTGCAATTAATGAGTGTGAAGTCTGGGATACAAAAGTTATTGCTAACACCTTTAATAGGTTCACAGATAGGTACTAGGCTATCGGCCCTAGGGTCTATACAAGCCTAAATAGACTGCATTTGCAGGTCTTGAACCAAGGACCCTGTACACTATAGTCACAGTAGTTAACCACTAAGACATGAGCACTATTTTTTTTTTTTTTTTTTTTTTTTTTTTTAACATACATTTTGGACATACACAGGCACTGCAGGAGCCAAACAGTCAATCTGAAGGACTGAAAGTTCAGGTGAGGCTGGCTAGAGGGGTGAGAAATCAGCTCCGGAATGCAGTCAAGGACCCAGGAAGGGTGTAGTAGTGAAGGGCACAGAAAGGGGAACCAAACTAGTCTTGGCCAAAAGGGGGCTATCAATATCATGGTCACTCTGCAGCAGGATGCCTTTTGGAGAAACCTTATCAACACGATGGGTGGGGTAGGCATACATGATGACGTCAGGGAGCATGACTGAACAGCCGACGCCGGACCCAGACTTTGGGATTCTGGCCGACCGAGGGCTGCCTGCCAGCAGGAAGAACCCTACAGTGATGACTACAGTGAAACACGATGAACATCATGGCAAAAAATTTAATGCATTTGGTGTTGGAAAGGGATGCAATGAGATCACAACATGGGAAGCTTCAATAGCTGAAGATCCTTGCTCCTACCTCTGTGTTGAGAGACCAGTCATGAGGCAAGACGATGTTCCTGCACAAACTGTCTGCTAAAATATTCAAATTTTCCGGGATGTGCATTGCCACCAGGAAATGCTGAGAGGATGTTGCCCCCAATCTGTCATGGACAGAAAAGACCACCTTTCAAAGTATACAACCACTTTGTACCAAAATATAAAAACATACAGTGGCTTAAACTTAAACAACAAAACCCCACATCCAACTCAATCTCTCTATCCTCACAAGTGTACTTAAAGCCCTTGAAGGAACTTTGCATTTTTACTAAAAAGAAGGAAAGTGAGACAACCCTAGAAGTCCCCCAAGCTTAAACAGCGAGTTTCTGCTTTGGAATATTAGAAAAACTCTTGGCAAACTGAACAGAAGCACATATTTTTAAAGGACCACTATGGACAAGTGATAACTTTTTTTTTATCTTGCCATGAATTATTGCTCTTCCCAAAGCTGCCTGAAGCAAAATAAGTAGTCATTCCTAATTTTATTATTTTTTAATCCTCGACTGCCCTTATAGGGACAGATGATATGATTCCTTTGGAAAGCTAAATCTGTCCCATAATGTACTAGCAGAACACAGATTGTGAGAATAAGTACCCCTATCATTTGCCATCACACTACACTTCCATTCATTTAGAATGGAACACCTGAAGAAAAAAAAATGCCAAGTTTGAGTCTGCAAAAAGTACAGTTTTGTACCTATCATAAATGTAGATGTCCGATAGGTATGCATCTGCAGTCATAACATATGGGATGTCCTGCCTCAGGCAGCCCCTCGGTCGGCCGGATTCCAGAGTCTGGGTCTGGCCTCGGCTGATGTCGCACTTTCCCCGACGTCAGAGCGTCTGGGGTATAAAAGCATCAGCAGACGCCATTTTCCTCAGTTTTTCTTGCCCCACATGCCAGGTGCCCTCTAGGAAGGCTAAATTTGGATAAATGCTGAAAAGTTCCAAACATTTGCAAATTATATACATGAATAAACAAACAAATACACCATAATAGATTCCCCCAGCTAGTTAAAAGAGGGGTAAGCACCCTAGGAATACCAAAGAGGGGAAGGAGGGAGGGTAATCCTGACTGCAGATGCATACCTATCAGACATCTACATTTATGGTAGGTGCAAAACTGTACTATGTCCTTCAAGGATGCATCTGCAGTCATAACATATGGGTAGAATACCATAGCCAATCTGGGGGTGGAGGTACTAAGAAAAGGATGGTGTAGTTAAGATCCCCTGCAGGACTGCAGTTGCAAACCCTGCTCTGGATCTAGAGTATAAAGGTAGATTGTAATGCTTGGCAAATGTATGCACGGAGGTCCAAGTAACAGCTTCTAAAATGTCCTTGGTAGCCACCCCCCTTAGGAAGGCTGTAGTGGTGGCCATGGCCCTTGTGGAGTGAGGCCTGATATTTTCAGGAACTGTCTTTCCATGAAAGGAGTAGCAAAAGCGAATGCAATTTCCTATCCATTTTGAAAATGTCTGTTTGGAAATTGCTCTTCCTTGCACCCCAGTTGCATATGTTACAAAAAGTTGGTCAGTTTTTCTGCTAGTTTTTGTTCTGTCCAAATAGTAGCATAGTTGTCTGTGTATATCCAGGGTGTGCAAAAGTTTTTCCCCTTTATTCTGTGGATTAGGGAAGAACGTAGGCAAGTGAATTAGCTTGGTTCAAGGATACCCTAGATACCACCTTTGGCATAAAAGTAGGATTGGTTCTTAGTGACACCCTGTCCTGGTGGAAAATAAGAAAAGGCTGCACTGCCATTAATGCTTGTAACTCAGATACTCTTCTTGCTGAAGTGATTGCCAGAAGGAATGCAGTTTTCCAAGATAGAAACTGTAGATCCGCTGATGCTGCTGGTTCAAAAGGAGGTAGTGTCAGTTTTTCCAGCACAAAGTTGAGATCCCAGGCAGGTAGAGGGGGTCTTATTGGAGGCTTAACATTTTTCATCCCTCTCAGAAATTGTCTGAGGAGAGGGTGTGAGAAGATAGGTGGATCCACATTGTATTCTGCTGAAATTGCTGAAGCATGAATCTTAATGGAAGAATAGGACAGGCCATTGTGGAACAATTCTGCTAAATATTCTAGGATATGTGCTAAGTTTGCCACTGTGACATCTGTGCCCTTTGATGTGCTCCAAATGAGAAATCTCTTCCATTTAGCGGAGTATGTCTTCCTTGTGGAAGGCCTGCGAGCTTCCAGGATAATGTCCTTCACCCTCTGAGATAAAACAGTTTGATTGGGACTTAAGGAATTTTCCAGGCAGTTAGCTGCAATGTTTTCAAGTTGGGATGTAGGGTCTTGAAATTGTTCTGCGTTAGAAGAAGAGGCCATAGGGGGGAGAGGCCATGATTTTGCCTGAGACATGCTTCTGAACCGTGGATACCAGTGTTGTCTTGGCCAGTCCGGAGCTATTAGTATCACTTTTGGCTGTTCCTCCCAGATTTTCAGTAGAACCTTGTGCATCAATGGGAGAGGTGGAAAGGCATATACTGTTAGGGCTTTCCAGCTGAAAGAGAGAGTCCACCCTCCAAGCTTGTGGGTGGTATGTCCTTGAGCAGAATGTCTTCAGTTGATGGTTGAGTGGGGAGGCGAACAGATCTATCTCCGGCATTCCCCATGTCTTTGTTATGAGCTTGAAGATGTCTGGGTGCAGCATCCATTCGTGTGCATCCATGGTAGTTCTGCTTAGGCTGTCCGCCAGTGCATTTTCTTTCCCTGGCATGAATTGGGCCTGTAGTTGGATATTGAGATTCAGGCATAGATCCCACAGATTCATAGCCATCCGGCATAGCGGGTAAGAATGTGTGCCACCCTGTTTGTTTATGTACCACATGACCGTGGTGTTGTCTGCCCTTATTAACAGTTGTCCTTGTTGGAGGAAGGGTTTGAATGCCTCGATTGCATGTCTCACTGCCAGCATTTCCTTTTGGTTTATGTGCATGCTTAGCTGCCCTTGAGGACATAGGCCTTGGATGCATTTGTCCTCCATGTGTGCTCCCCATCCTCGGTCCGAGGCGTCTGTGGTGATGGTCTGCCTTGCTTTTGGTTTGTTGAAAGGCAACCCTCTGTTGGACTGGCAGGCCTGAGCCCACCACAGGAATTCCTTTTGAAGGCATGGAATGATTGGTATCATGGTTTCTAAACTGTGACTGTGTTGAGACCATACACTCCCTAGGTACCATTGTAATTTCCTCATATGCAGTCTGGCATGTGGGATTAGAATTATGCAGGATGCCATGTAACCCAGGGCCTGCAGGATTTTCCTTGCAGTAAGCTGAGTTTGTCTTGTCAAAATCATGAAGTAATCTGGAAGTTGTTTTTGCTTTTCTTCTGTGAGAAAGGCCATTTGGGTGCTTGTGTCCAGATCTGCACCCAAAAAGGTGATCCTTTGGGATGGTACTAGTCTTCACTTTTGGATGTTGACTGTGTATCCCAAGGCCTGTAACAGGTGTACGGTATAGGCCAAGTCCTTTAACAATTTGTTCTTGTTGTCCGCTTGTATTAGGCAGTCGTCCAGGTATGGATAAATTTGAATTCCCTGTAGTCTGCAATGTGCAACTACTGATGCCAGGCATTTCGTGAATACTCTGGGCGCAGTAGATAAGCCAAAGGGCAATGCTGAGAATTGATAATGCTCTGATCCTGCAAGAAATCTGAGGTGTCTTCTGTAACTTGGTCGGATAGGGACGTGCAGGTATGCCTCCTTGAGATCTAGAGTCACCAGCCAAGACTCCTTGCCCAACACAGGAAGTTGTTGCTGTAGTGTCAGCATTTTGAATTTTGGCACAATGAGATAAGTGTTGAGTGTGGACAAGTCGAGAATAGGCCTCCGTTGATTTTCTTTTCTTGGTACAAGGAATAGTCTGGAGTAAAATCCTTGGCCTTGTTCTGAACATGGTACCTTTTCTATAGCTTTCATCTGAAGTAACTTGCTGATTTGTTTTAAAGCCTCTGCCTTCTGATTTGGTGGAAGGTTTGGCATTCCGCTTCTTTTTGGCAAAGTGTGGAAGTGAAACCTGTATCCTTTGTCTATTATTTGCAATGCCCAAGTATCCTTTGTAATGTAATGCCAGTTTTGTGAGAATAAAGCCAGCTTTCCGCCCAAGGGTGCTTCCAGTTGATCCCTGGTAGGCGGAATCAGAGTCAAGTCATTGAGTCTGTCCTGTAGTAGTGGTTGTTGTTGTAGCTGTTGCACTACTCCTCTGGTTGGCAGGCTGCCACTGACGGCCTCTGTAGGAGCCCTTCGATTGACCTCTGCCTCTAGAGCACCTGTTCCTGCCTCTCTGGGCTCTGTCCGAGTCTGGAAAGGACCAATTTTTTGTAGGCCAGTTTCTGCTGAATCTCGGTGGTTGAACTTGCAGGAAATCTTTAACTGCTTGCACAGATTTTGCTTTTTCTTCAACCTTTTTTAGAATCTCCTGAGCAGGGGAGCCAAATAAATTTTGTTTCTCCACTGGAGCATCGAGGAGTTTAACTTTGACATGGTCTGGCAAAGATTGCTCCTTCAGCCAGGCATGTCTACGAATAACTGCCCCAGTCATAGCTGATCTAAATGAAGCCTCCAGTGCATCATAGCCACATTTTAAGAAATGATTACTAACCTGTTGTGAGTTATGTACCAAATCCTGAAGGGATTTACGGTCTAGGGGTTCAGAAGAAGAAAGTTTCTTATTCAATTCATCTAGCAAATACTCTTGATACTGTATCATATGGAATTGACAGTTTAATGCCCTGACAGAAAGAGTTGCAGATGTATACACCTTCTTACCCCATCTCTCTAAAGCTCTAGACTCTCTATCAGAGGGTAGGGGATGTTTGGCAGTAGCGGCTGCAACCCCTTTAGGGCCCTGAGAAATAGTTTCTGGGACTGCAGAATGGGCTTTATACAGATGGAAATGAGAATCCGGGACCCTGTAATATCTGTCAGGTTTGGCAGGGGCCGGAGGAAGAGTATCAGGGGCTGTACTGACATCATTGTACAAATCATCAATTACATTTAGAACACGAGGTATAGCTAAGGGCCTATGCTGAGGCAAATGCAAAAAGGTTCGTAATCTTTTTCTAGAAATCAGAGAAATCCTGACCTTGCCATTAAAAGTGCTCTCTCATGGAGTGTAAAAGTCTCCCCAAAGGAAAACTCTTCAGGAGGGGAGGCCGAAGGGATAGATTCCTCTGCATCTGAATCCTCATAAGGCGAGTAAGCCCCTTCCTGGTGGTCTGACAACTCAGATCCATCCGTGGAATCATCTGAGGAGAGGGGTTCAGAGGGGTCAGTCCTGGGCCTTTTGTCTGGAGGAGGTTGAGAGGCCCTGTCTGGGTGAGGTTGTGAACCCCTAATTAAGGAGATAAGGTCCTCAGCCAGGCTGAGGATCTGTGAACTAGAGGAAGGCCTCTGGGGTGTAGATTTGGTAGGCAAAGCTTTTGAAAGTTTGGCAGCTTTAGCCCTAGAAAAGGCCTTAATGGACATAGAAGCTGGGGGCCTAGCTGCCCCACGTGCAGGGTAGAAATGTCCAAAGGTATGGTGTCGGACAAATCCGGAACACTAGCTTCGGTAGGTAGTTCCGAAGCCGACTCAGCCGGGCCTCGGCGTCAAATATGGTTTCGAAGAAGGAATCGCCGAGGACTCTGTTTGGCGAAACAGAGACACTCATGGTAGGCCTAGCCGTGGTTTCAGCCGAAACCGCGGCATGAAGTGTCGGTCCTTTTCCTTGCGTTTTTTGACCATATGCGAAATCAGAGTCTCCGACAGCATTTTATAAGCAAAAGCGGCTCCAAAAAATTCCTCTGCAAACTCCGACCGACGTCTAAGAGTTCGTCGGTTGAAGGAGGCACAGGCTAAACAGGCCGATACGTCGTGGTCTGGACCTAAGCAAGGAAGGCAGTAAGAATGGAAATCCTTATGAGGTATTTGTTTCCCACAAGTTAAACAATTATTTACTTTGTCTGACATCGGCTGAGGCAAGAAAGAGTCCCCAATGGGGTACTTAGCTTTTTTCAAAGTCTTCGGTAGCTGAAATCTCTGGATACGACCGACCGGCACTTGCGAACAGCTTCTGCTTCGGGTACCACACGGCAAGAAAGACCGAGGAAAATGGCGTTGGCTGATGCTTTTATACCCCAGACGCTCTGACGTCGGGGAAAGTGCGACATCAGCCGAGGCCAGACCCAGACTTTGGAATCCGGCCGACCGAGGGGCTGCCTGAGGCAGGACAACCCATATGTTATGACTGCAAATGCATCCTTGAAGGACATCATGCATCACTGACTGGTCTGCACAGAGTTTTACAAATGCTGTTCCTACTTATATACTGCACATTCTTGAAAGAAGCCTGCAAAAGTGTCAACTCATCACCGAGATAAAAAAGACTTTGGTTTTACAAAGAGCAGTTCTGCAAGTTTCAGTACTTGGTAAAGTTAATACTCCCATCTCCCCTCCTTCAATGAAGCTAGGAGTCTCACATTTCCAGCTTGGCTAGATTCACTTAGTCAACTTTGCATAACAATAGACAGCAAACAAATCATAGCTTGGTGTACCACTAAAATTGTTCCCTCACATGTCTCTTCACTTCTGAATAGCATTTTCCAGGAATTATTTCTAAAAACAGTACACAACTCAATCCAGAGTTAGACCAATAGTACAGTTTTGTACCTACCATAAATGTAGATGCTCGAGTGTTCACCCTGCTGCAGTCATCACACTTGGGTTATCCTGCCGTCAGGCGGTCTCGCAGTCGGCCTGCATTCCAAAGTCTTGGTCCGGCGTCGGTTGCTATATTATATACATCTACATTTATGGTAGGTACAAAACTGTACTATGTTCATAGTGTTACCCTGCTGCAGTCATCACACTTGGGTCGAATCCCAAAGCTAAGGATGGGTGGTGGAGTTAAACAGGGTTAAAAGAAGCTAGTAGGCCCTGCAGAACTGCAGTGGCAAAATCAGCTCTAGTCTTAGAATATAGAGGTAAGTGATCGTGTTTGGTGAAGGTGTGCACTGAACTCAAGTTGCAGCTTCCAGAATATCATTGGTTGGCACTCCCCTGAGAAAGGCTGCTGATGTAGCTGTAGCCCTGGTGGAGTGGGACCTAATGTTAGCAGGTAACTGTTTCCCATAATGCGTGTAGCAGAAACGTATGCAATGCCCTATCCATTTAGAAATGGTCTGTTTTGAGATAGCTTTTCCTTGTGATCCTGCAGCATAGGCTACAAAGAGCTGGTCAGATTTTCTGAAAGCCTTAGTTTTATCCAAGTAGTAATTTTATTGCCTGTGAATGTCCAAAGAGTGCAGGAGTGTCTCCTTTGTTCTGGGGATTTGGAAGAAGGTGGGCAAATGAATAGTTTGGTTTAGGGCCACACTGGATACCACCTTTGGCATAAAGGAAGGGTTAGTTCGTACAGAGACTCTGTCTTGATGAAAAATGAGGAAAGGCTCCACTGCCATTAGTGCCTGTAGCTCTGAGACTTTTCTAGCTGAGGTTATTGCTAGTAGCAGGGCAATTTTCCATAAAAAAAAATTTAAATCAGCTGAAAAAGCTGGTTCAAAGGGCGGCAGTGTAAGCTTTTCCAGAACAAAGTTGAGATCCCAAGTAGGTGTTGGTGCTCTCCTGGGCGGTCTTATGTTCTTAGCCCCTCTGTGGTACTGTCTTAGGAGTGGATGTGAGAATAAAGGAGGATCCGTGTTGTAATGAGCTAAAATTGCTGAGGCGTGGATCTTAATAGATGAAAAGGAAAGCCCTTTGTGCAACATCTCAGTTAAATATTGGAGAATCTGAGGAATGTTTGGATCAAGGGGATTTTGGCCTTTAGCCTGGTTCCAGGCGCAAAATCTTTTCCATTTGTCTGGATAGGTTTTCCTGGTGCTGGGCCTCCTGGCCTCCAGAATGACATCCATAACAGCTTTGGATAGAGGTGTTGGCTGGTTGTTTAGCCAGGTTTAAAATCTTGAGCTGGCTGTGTAGGATCTGATTGTCTCGCTGGGTGAGCAGGTGAGGAATTTGTGGTAAAATCCATGGTGGGCTGTGGGCCATGTTCCTTAGAATTGGATACCAATGCTGGCGTGGCCAGTCTGGTGCAATGAGTAGCATTTGTGGCCTCTCTAATCTGACTTTCAGCATTACCTTTGCTAGAAGAGGCAGTGGAGGAAAGGCATACACTGTTAATGTTTTCCAACTGAATGAGAGGGCGTCCACTTTCCAAGCTTGTGGATGGAATGTCCTTGTGCAAAATTTTTGAAGTTGGTAGTTTTGGGGGCTGGCAAACAGATCTATGTCTGGGCGTTCCCATTTTTGAGCTATCATTGCAAATACTTGTGGATCTAGTTTCCACTCGTGTGGATCCATGATGTTTCTGCTTATGTAGTCTGCCAATGTGTTTTTCTTTCCTGGCAGGAATTGTGCTTGTAATTGAACCTGGTAAGACAGTGCTTCGTTCCACAAGGTCATTGCTTGCCTGCATAGAGGGTAGGAATGTGTGCCCCCTTGTTTGCTTGCTTGCCTGCATAGAGGGTAGGAATGTGTGCCCCCTTGCTTGTTTATGTACCACATTACTGTGGTATTGTCCGTCTTTATTATTAGTTGTCCTGGGTGTAAGAGGTCCTTGAAAGCTGTTAGGGCATTCTGTACTGCTAGCATTTCTTTTTAATTGATATGCAGATGCCTTTGCTCTGTACTCCACTTGCCTTGAATGCACTGTCCTGCCATGTGTGCTCCCCAGGCATAGTCCGATGCATCTGTTGTCATAGTTTGCCTGGCTGTGGATAAGGTGAAAGGCTGACCCTTGAGGCGACATGCCTGTGCCCACCATAGACACTCCTGTTGAAGGCAGAGAATGAGTGGTATCATTGTTTCCAAGCTGTGGCTGTGCTGAGTCCATATGCTTTTCAGGTACCATTGTAATTTCCTCATATGCAGTTTTGCATATGGTACTAGTAGTATGCAAGATACCATGAATCCCAAGGCCTGCAGAATTTTTCTTGCAGGGAGTTGGGTCTTTGTTGCCATTATTTTGAAATATTGAGTCAGCTGTTGTTGCTTGGCCGGCGTGAGATAAGCCATCTGGGCCGTTGTATTCAAGCTGGCACCCAGGAATATTATGTTTTGTGAGGGCACTAGTTTTGATTTCTTTTTGTTTACCGTGTACCCTAGGCAACTTAGAAGGTGTTTGACAAATGCCAGATGCTTTAAAAGAATGTCCTTGCTTTCTGCTTGAAAAAGGCAGTCGTGCAGGTATGGGTATATTTGAATTCCTCTTTGTCTGCAGTATGCAATTACTGGTGCCAAGCATTTTGTGAAGACCCTGGGCGCAGTAGATAAGCCAAAGGGCAGTGCAGAGAATTGATAATGCATTGAACCTGCAATGAAGCGGAGGTATCTTCTGTAATTTTGTCTGATAGGAACATGTAGGTATGCCTCCTTGAAGTCCAACGTTACTAGCCAAGCATTCTTGCCCAGCATGGGAAGAAGCTGCTGTAGTGTTAGCATCTTGAATTTTGGTACTTGCAGACAGGTGTTCAGAATTGAAAGATCCAGAATGGGTCTCCATGCTTTGTCTTTTCTTGGGATTAGAAAAGAGTCTCGAGTAAAATCCTTGTCCTTGCTCCTGTGTAGGTACCTGTTAAATGGCTCTCATGTCCATGAGAGCTGTAATTTGTTTTTGTGCCTCTGCCCATTGATTTGGTGGCAGGTTTGGCATTCCTTTTATCCTTGGAAAGGTATGAAAGTGGAATCTGTATCCCTGTGAGACAATGTTTTGGACCCATTTGTCTTTTGTGATGATGTGCCAGTTGTCTGCAAAAAAATGCTAATTTTCCTCCCAAGGGAGCTGCCAGGAGATTTGCTTGGTAGTTTGAGGACTGAGTCATTGTGTTTGTCTTCTGCTAGCTTGGGGCCTGTCTTCTCCTCCTTTCTGGGTAGCAGTACCCCATTGGCGAGGTTTGTAAGGGCCTTGTGACTGACCTCTGCCCCTTGGGTGTCTGTATTTGCCCCTCGGTGATCTGTCAGAAGCTGGAAAGGACCAGTTTTTTGTTGGCCAATTTCTGCTGAAACGAGGAGGTTGTACCTGTAAAAAAATCCTTGACCGTCTGCATAGTCTTTGCCTTATCCTCCATTTTCTTTAAAACCTCTTCTGCTTTGACACCAAATAATACATCCTGCTGTAAAGGTGCATCCAATAATTTTGCTTTAACATGATCAGGTAGGGTTTGTTCTTTTAACCAAGCATGTCTACCTATGACAGACCCAGTAACAGCTGCTCTACAGGAAGCTTCCAATGAATCAAATCCACGTTGTAAAGTATGTTTGCCCACCTGTTCAGCTGCATGCCACGGATCCTGCATTTCCTTGAATTCAGACTGTTCAGTATGTGTGCTCATTTTTTGTTTCAATTGAGAAATTAGGAATTGCTGACATTTGAGCATGTGAAACTGACAACTTAATGCTCTCATAGCCAGAGTTGCTGAGGTGTATATTTTCTTTCCCCATCTATCTAGGGCTCTGGAATCCCTTTCAGAGGGAACAGGATTTTTAGCCATAGAAGCTTTAGCCCCCTTGGGACCCTGGGAAATTGTTTCTGGGTCAGCCACAGGGCTTTTATAAGGAATTTGTGTGAATCAGTTGCTCTGTAGTATCTGTCTGGTTTGGCTGGAGCTGGAGGTAGAGAGTCTGGATTTAGACTAGACTGCAAGTAAACATCATCCACAATATCTAAAACTGGAGGGATAGCAAGTGGTCTGTGCTGGGGTAGTAAAAGGAACTCTCGGAGCCTTTTCTTAGAATCAGAGTAGTCCTGGCCTTCCCAGTGGCAATGTTCCCTCATGGTATGTAAAGTTTCCCCAAAGGAGTAGTCTTCAGGGGGAGATGCTGAAGGAATAGTCTCTTCAGCATCAGAGCCTTCATAAGGGGGAATAGTGCAATCCTGTTCCTCAGAAGAATCTGAGGAAATTGAAACCTGGTCAGAGGAAGCATAATCCTCCTCTTGTCTTGGTCTTTTATCTGGAGGGGGATGGGAACCCCTGATTAGGGTAATCAAATCTTCAGCCATCTTAAGCATCTGTTTCTTAGGCATGGGGCCTTGAACTGCAGACTGATGCACAGTCTTTTTTGGTTTTAAAGGAGTTTTAAGCTTAGTATAAGATTTAATGGTGAGTGTAGTCGGTCTGAAGAAACCTTCTGTAACCGATTGTGTTTCCACAGCACCGGGGTCGGAAGGGCCTAATAAGGATAGCTGCGTAGGCCTAGTACACTCCGCTTGAGAATCCGCAGCTGTCTGGGGTTCCAATTCTGCGGTCGTCAGGGGCTGCGTAGGCGCCTCACTGAAAACCGGAGAACCGGCGACAGGCCCAGCAGTGGCCTCGGAGTCTGGCTTGTTCCTAGGCTGCCTGTCCTTATCCTTGCGTTTTTTATGCATGCCTGTCGTCGGCTGCTCCGACGGCATACAATTAAATTTCCTACCAAAGTAATGTCAAGCAAAGTCAAAACGGCGTTTGATAGTTCGTTTATTAAACCTAGCACAAAACCGACAACCTGTGACGTCGTGGTCTGGGCCTAGGAAAAGAATACAATAAGAATGGAAGTCCTTATGAGGTATTTGCTTCCCACAAGAAATGCAATTGTTAACTTTTTCTGACATCGGACTGAGGCAAGAAAAGGTTCCCCAACGGGGTACTTAGCTTTATTGAAGACTTCGGACTGAAATTCGAATAGAAAATCTCAGGTGTCGGCCGACCGGCACTTGCGAACTGCTTCTGCTTCGGGCACCGCGCGGCAAGAAAGACTGAAGAAAATGGCGTTGGATGCATCTTAAATACCTCTGGCGCACTGACGTCAGGTAAGAAGCGACAGCAACCGACACCGGACCAAGACTTTGGAACTCAGGCAGACTGCGGGACCGCCTGACGGCAGGATAACCCAAGTGTAATGACTGCAGCAGGGTAACACGATGAACATCTATCCATTTCTTGAAATGTGCACAATAAAATATTTGATCTGAATTGCATTCTGGCTGCTCACGTGGTTACCTTTGCATAGTTACTTTGTTATAGCATAACCTGAACTGTGGTATTTAATGCCAAGCTTTACATAACAATGAAAGAGTTCTTGGTTTCTCAACAATGACCTCCCAAGCCTCTGACATAACCCAGTACTTTGTTACTTTTGCTTTATGTAGTTTGTTTTACTTGTGTAACTGTCTCTCTCATCCTCTCAGCAACATACTCAAGAAGAAAGCTTCCAAATCAGACACTTTTTATTTATTTAGACATTTGATAACGGGGTATGTCTAATTGAACACGAGTCCTTTTTCAGTGGAAGCCCAGGGAGAAAAGCTCCATACAGAATAACAAAGCACAATTAACACCAAGCACAGAAAAACATCAGAAACATAAAATAGAAGTAGCAATAGATGCCAATAATTTCAACATATAGTGCAAAATCTCAAATACACTACAAAATAAATCAATTAGCAAACAATGGGGTAAGAGTATTGAAGACAAACAGTGATAGGTATAGTTAATATCCATTTCAGAAATACAAAAATAAAGTACAGTTGTGTACACTTTCCATAAATGTAGATGTTAGAGAGTGTATTCATTGTTGCAGTCATCACCTGTGGGTTAGCCCTGCTGCGGTAGCCCTTGGCCAGCCCGAATACCAGTCTCAATGTTTTTCTGCGTCGACTACTGTCGCTTGCTGCCTGACGTCAGGTAGTCAGTGCTATAAATGGAAGCCAGCCGATGCCATTACAATCAGTTTTTCTTGCCCTAACCAGTCAGAGGCCCAAGTAAATATGGTAAAGTGGTCCTGGTGGCTAAAAGCCACCATTAGAAACTTATGTCCCCTAAAGAAAGAAGACACAAGGGGGAAGGAGGGTGGGAAAAGTACAGTTTTGTACCTACCATAAATGTAGATGTCCGATAGGTATGCATCTGCAGTCCTAACATATGGGTTGTCCTGCCTCAGGCAGCCCTTCGGTCGGCCGGATTCCAAAGTCTGGGTCTGGCCTCGGCTGATGTCGCACTTCACCCGACGTCATAGCTGCTGTTTATTGGGTATAAAGGCATCAGCCGACGCCATTTTACTCAGTGTTTCTTGCCCCAGATGCCAGGTGCCCGCTAGGAAGGCTCAGTTTGGATAAATGCAAATAATTCCAAACAGTAGAGAGCAAACAATATAAAGATATATAAGTATATACATATATACAAACAAATACACCATAATAGATTCCCCCAGCTAGCTAAAAGAAGGGGTAAATACCCTAGGAATACCACAGAGGGGAAGGAGGGTGGGTAATCCTGACTGCAGATGCATACCTATCGGACATCTACATTTATGGTAGGTACAAAACTGTACTATGTCCTTCAAGGATGCATCTGCAGTCCTAACATATGGGTAGAATACCATAGCCAAACTGGGGGAGGAGGCACTAAGATAAAGATGGTGTAGTTAAGATCCCTTGCAAAACAGCAGTTAAAAAACCTGCTCGGGATCTAGAATATAAGGGTAGATTATAATGCTTGGCAAATGTATGCACGGAGCTCCAAGTAGCAGCTTCTAAAATGTCTTTGGTAGCCACTCCTCGTAGGAAAGCTGTAGTGGTGGCTGCAGCTCTTGTGGAATGAGGTCCGATATTTTCAGGAGTTGTCTTTCCATGAAACGAGTAGCAAAAACGAATGCAATTTCCTATCCATTTTGAGATTGTCTGTTTTGAAATTGCTTTTCCTTGCATTCCTGTTGCATATGCTACCAGAAGCTGGTCAGTTTTTCTGCTGGTCTTAGTTCTGTCCAGATAGTAGCGTAATTGTCTGTGCACATCCAAGGTATGTAGCATTCTTTCCCCCCTGTTCTGTGGGTTGGGGAAGAATGTAGGTAAATGAATCGCTTGGTTCAATGATACTCTGGAGACCACTTTTGGCATAAAGGTAGGGTTAGTTCTCAGAGAGACTCTGTCCTGATGGAAGATAAGGAAGGGCTGTACTGCCATTAATGCCTGTAACTCAGATACCCTTCTTGCTGAAGTGATTGCTAGCAGGAAAGCAGTTTTCCAAGACAAGAACTGTAATTCTGCTGTTGCTGCTGGTTCAAAAGGGGGAAGTGTTAACTTTTCCAGCACAAAGTTGAGATCCCATGTAGGTAAAGGTTTTCTTGGAGGTTTTACATTTTTGATTCCTCTCAAGAACTGTCTGAGTAGAGGATGAGAGAAGACAGGAGGATCCATGTTGTATTCTGCTAAAATTGCTGATGCATGAATCTTAATGGAGGAGTAAGACAGGCCATTGTGGAACAGTTCTGCTAAATATTCCAGGATGTGCGCTATGTTTGCCAATGAGACATTTTCTCCCTTTGCTGCACTCCAAATGAGGTATCTTTTCCACTTGGCTGAATAAGTCTTCCTTGTGGAAGGTCTGCGTGCCTCCAGGATAATGTCCTTATCCCTCTGGGATAAACCTGGGTTATTTTGTTTTATGCAATATTCCAAGCAGCTAGATGCAGTGTTTTCAAGTTTGGATGTAGGATCTTGTAGTTGTCCTGTGTTAGAAGTAAGGGACATAGAGGTATAGGCCATGCGTGTGTCCGAGACATGCTTCTCAGTAGCGGGTACCAATGCTGCCTCGGCCAGTCTGGAGCTATCAGGATTACCCTTGGCTGATCCTCTCTGATCTTCAGTAGAACTTTGTACATCAAGGGAAGAGGTGGAAAAGCATATGCGGTCAGGTTTTTCCAGCTGAAAGAGAGGGAGTCCACCCTCCAAGCAAGTGGGTGGTATGCTCTTGTGCAGAATTTCTTCACTTGGTGGTTGTGTGGGGAGGCGAACAGGTCTATCTCTGGTAGTCCCCATTTCTTTGTTATGGTTTTGAAGATATCTGGATGCAGCATCCATTCGTGAGCATCCGTGGTAGTTCTGCTTAAGGTGTCTGCTAGAGAATTTTCTTTTCCTGGTACAAATCTGGCCTGGAGTTGAATGTTGAGATTCAGGGCCACATTCCACAGGTCCATTGCCATCCGGCATAGAGGATATGAATGTGTACCTCCCTGTTTGTTGATGTACCACATGACTGTGGTATTGTCGGCCCTTATCAGCAGATGACCCTGTTGAAGGAGTGGTCTGAATGCCTGGATCGCATGTTTCACTGCCAGCATCTCCTTTAGATTTGTGTGTAGATTCAGCTGGTCTTGGGTCCATAGGCCTTGAATACACTTGTCCACCATGTGTGCCCCCCATCCTAGGTCTGAGGCGTCCATGGTGGTCTGGCTTGGATGAGGTTTGTGGAAAGGCAAGCCTCTGTTCATCTGACAGGCCTGAGCCCACCACAGGAATTCTTGCTTCAGGCATGGAATTATTGGAATCTGGGCTTCTAGACTGTGCTTGTGTTGAGACCATACATTCCTTAGGTACCACTGTAGCTTTCTCATACGCAGCCTGGCATGTGGAACCAATATTATGCATGATGCCATGTAGCCCAGGGCTTGTAGGACTTTCCTTGCAGTAAGCCGAGTTTGTGTTGTTAATGTCATGAAATAGGCTGGTAGTTGTTTTTGTTTTTCTTCTGTGAGAAAAGCCATCTGAGTTGATGTATCCAGTTCTGCACCCAAGAATGTTATCCTTTGGGATGGTACTAGTCTTGACTTTTGTATGTTGACTGTGTATCCCAAGGCTTGCAACAGTTGTATGACATTTTCCAAATCTTTTGTCAATTTTGCCTTGTTGTCCGCTTGTATCAGGCAGTCGTCCAGGTATGGGTAAATTTGAATTCCCTGTAGCCTGCAATGAGCAATTACTGGTGCCAGGCATTTCGTGAATACTCTGGGCGCAGTAGATAAGCCAAAAGGCAATGCTGAGAATTGATAATGCTCTGATCCTGCAAGAAATCTGAGGTGTCTTCTGCAATCTGGTCGTATAGGGACGTGCAGCTATGCCTCCTTGAGATCTAGAGTCACCAGCCAAGAATCCTTGCCCAGCATGGGAAAAAGCTGCTGGAGGGTCAGCATTTTGAATTTTGGAACAATGAGGTATGTGTTCAGTGCGGACAAGTCTAGAATAGGTCTCCATTGATTTTCTTTTCTTGGTACAAGGAAAAGCCTTGAGTAAAATCCTTGGCCTTGTTCCATAGGTGGTACCTCTTCTATAGCTCTCATCCTTAGTAAGTTGTTGACTTGTCTTAGAACGTCTGTTTTTTGGCTTGGTGGTAGGTTTGGCATTCCTCTCTTTCTTGGTAGAGTGTGGAAGTGAAACCTGTAGCCCTTGTCTATTGTTTGTAAAGTCCATTTGTCTCCTGTAATGTAATGCCAGTTGTCGGAGAATAAGGCTAGGTTTCCGCCCAAGGGTGCTTCTAGCTGTTCCCTGGTAGGCGGAACTAGAGCCAAGTCATTGTGTCTGCCCTGTGAAAGTGGTTGTAGTGGAATCTGTGGCAGTACTTCTCTGGTTGGTAGGTTGCCACTGACGTCCCCTGTAGGCACCCCTAGATTGACCTCTGCCTCTGGGGCGTCTATTTCTGCCTCTCTGCGCTCTGGAGTTATCTGGAAAGGACCAATTCTTCGAAGGCCAATTTCTGCTAAACCTCGGAGGTTGGACCTGTAAGAAATCCTTGACTGTTTGGACAGATGTTGCTTTTTCTTCCACCTTCTTTAGAACCTCCTGTGCAGGAGCCAAACAAACTTTGTTTCTCCATGGGAGCATCTAGGAGTTTTGACTTAACATGGTCTGGTAAGGATTGTTCCTTTAACCAAGCATGCCTTCGAATCACCGTTCCAGTCATAGCTGCTCTAAAGGAAGCCTCCAGTGCATCATAGCCACATTTTAAGAAATGGTTACTAACCTGCTGAGAGTTATGTAACAAATCCTGAAGGGACTTGCGGTCTAAAGGTTCAGGAGAAGACAATTTTTTGTTTATCTGTTCTAACAAAAATTCCTGGTACTGAATCATGTGAAATTGACAGTTCAAGGCCCTGGCCAAAAGAGTAGCAGAAGTATAAACCTTTTTACCCCATCTCTCTAATGCTCTAGATTCCCCCTCAGAGGGAAGAGGGATTTGGCAGAAGCAGCTGCCACACCTTTAGGGCCCTGTGAAATGGTTTCAAGGTCTGCAACAGGAGCCTTATACAAATGGTAATGTGTGTCCGGGACCCTGTAATATCTGTCAGGCTTGGCAGGGGCCGGAGGAAGAGAATCAGGAGCAGTACAGACATCATTATATGCATCATCAACAACTGTTAGTACTGGCGGAATGGCTAAAGGCCTATGCTGTGGTAAGTGTAAAAAGGTCCTTAGCCTTTTCCTTGAATCTGAAAAATCCTGGCCCTGCCATTGGAAGTGTTCCCTCATAGCATGCAAGGTTTCCCCAAAGGAAAATTCTTCAGGAGGAGAAGCAGAAGGAATGGAGTCTTCTGCATCAGAATCCTCATAAGGAGAATATGGGCCTTCGTGAGGGTCTGAATTGTCTGAGGCATCCGAGGAATAATCTGTAGAGACAGGTTCCGGGGGTTCAGTCCTAGGCCTCTTGTCTGGAGGGGGCTGAGAGGCCCTGTCTGGGGGTGAGGTTGGGATCCCCTGATCAAAGAAATGAGATCCTCAGCCAGGCTGAGCATTTGGGAACTAGAGGTAGGCCTATGTGAAGGAGTTTTTGCAGGTAAGGCCTTAGAAGATTTAGCCGCTTTAGCCCTGGCAAAAGCCTTGATAGACATAGAAGCAGGGGGTCTAGCTGCCCCACATGCAGGGGTAGATATGTCTAAAGGAATAGTGTCTGACAAATCCTGGATTCAGCCATGCTTTGTGAGGCCTCGACTATCGGAGGCATGCTTTCGGCCGAAGAACCGAGGACTCTTTCAGCCGAAACCGAGACACTCGCGGTTGACCTAATCGTGGTTTCAGCCGAAACCGCGGACCGCGAGTGTCGGTCCTTTTCCTTGCGTTTTTTAGCTAATTGCGTAGTCGGAGTCTCCGACGGCATTTTGTATGCAAAAGCGGGACCAAAAAACTCCTCTGCAAACTCCGACCGACGTCTAAGTGTCCGTCGGTTGAAGGAAGCACAGGCTAGACAAGCTGATACGTCGTGGTCTGGGCCTAAGCAAGGAAGGCAGTAAGAGTGGAAATCCTTATGAGGTATTTGTTTCCCACAAGTTAAACAATTATTTACTTTGTCTGACATCGGCTGAGGCAAGAAAGAGTCCCCAACGGGGTACTTAGCTTTTTAGAAGTCTTCGGTAGTAGAAATCTCTGGATCTGACCGACCGGCACTTGCGAACAGCTTCTGCTTCGGGCACCGCGCGGCAAGAAAGACTGAGGAAAATGGCGTCGGCTGATGCCTTTATACCCAATAAACAGCAGCTATGACGTCGGGTGAAGTGCGACATCAGCCGAGGCCAGACCCAGACTTTGGAATCCGGCCAACCGAAGGGCTGCCTGAGGCAGGACAACCCATATGTTAGGACTGCAGATGCATCCTTGAAGGACATCCAGGACTGCAACAGTGAATACACTTGAACATCTACATTTATGGTAAGTGTACACAACTGTACTATGTTCTTCTTGTTTCACTGTTGCAGTCATCACCTGTGGGAGAATTCCCAAAGCTAAGGAGAGGGGTGGTAGGATTATGTAAGAGACCCAAGAATGGGTCAGCGTGCCCTGCAGAGGCAAACCCTGCCCTAGCCTTAGAAAACAGAAGTAGGTGGTAATGCTTGGTAAAGGTATGGACAGAAGTCCAGGTGGCAGCTTCCAGGATATCCCTGGTGGAAACTCCTCTGAGTAATGCTGTGGAAGTGGAGGCTGCCCTAGTGGAATGGGTTTGAATGGACTTGGGGAGGGTTCCCATGCAATCTTTAGCAGAAATGGATATAGTGTGATATCCATTCGGAAATGGTTTGTTTAGAAATGGGCTTCCCCTCTGCCCCTGGGGCAAAGTTGACAAGTAGATGGTCCGTTTTCCTGAAGGGTTTAGTACGGTCCAGATAGTATCTGAGCTGTCTGTGCACATCTAGTGAGAGTGTAGAATTCTTTCCCTCTTGTTTTGAGGGTTAGGAAAGAAGGTGGGTAGATGTATGGCCTGGTTGAGAGTTACATCAGATACCACCTTGGGCATAAAGGAGGGATTAGTCCTCAGGGAGACCTTGTCTGCATTGAAGATGATGAAGGGCTTAATGGCCATCAGCGCCTGAAGTTCTGAAACCCTTCTGGCTGAGGTGACAGCTAAGAGAAAAACAGTCTTCCAGGAGAGGTATCTTAGTTCTGCCGAAGCAGCAGGTTCAAAATGTGGTAAAGATAGTTTTTCCAAAGCATAATTCAGGTCCCAGGCTGGAGTGGGTTGCCTTCTGGGAGATCGGATATTCGACGCCCTCCTGAGGAATTTGTTTAATCAAAAGGATGGGAGAAAAGGGGGTGTTCGGCATCAAAAATGAGCTGAAATGGCTGAGGCGTGGATTTTAACAGAGGATAAGAAGGAGAGGCCACTATTAAGTAGCTCCGCTAGGTAGTCGAGGATAAGAGGAATGGAAGGTTGTGAGGTATTGCCCCCCTCTGGACTGGCTCCAGGAGCAGAATCTTTTCCATTTTTCTGCGCAAGATGTTCTGGTGCTGGGCCTTCTGGTTTCTGTGATAATGTCTAGGACCGGTTTGCTTAACAGGAGCACCTTGTTTGTCTTTAGAGTATTAGCCATGCTGATAGTCTGAGTCTGCAAGTCTGGGTGCAGCATCCCCCCCCCCCTGAATTAAGAGGTCTGAGATCAGGGGAAGCTGCCTGGGAGGCTGCAAGGTCAAGATGCACAGTAACGGGTGCCAATGTTGTCTGGGCCAATCTGGAGCAATGAGAATGGCCTTTGGTCTTTCCTCCCTTATTTTGATCAGTACCTTGGGAATAAGAGGCAGAGGAGGGAATGCATACACAAAGAAGGTGTTCCAGGGGAAGGTCAAGGCATCCACCTTCCACGCTAGGTGGTGATACTCCCTGGTATAGAATTTTATCAGCCGATGGTTAGGATACGAAGCAAGGAGACCCACACATCCAGAGTCCCCCACTCCAGAGTGATTTGTAAAATTCTGTGGAGCTGCCATTCATGGGGGTCCAGTAAGTTTCTGCTTAAATGGTCTGCCAGGGTGTTGTTGATCCCTGGTAGGTATTGGGCTATAAGTTGTAGTCCCATGGAAGAGGCGGTCAGCCAGAGCTTCATGTCTAGCCTGCACAGAGGGTAAGATTGTGTCTCTGCCTGTTTGTTGATGTACCACATTATTGTGGTGTTGTCTGCTTTGATAAGGAGAACCCCTGTCTTGAGATAGGGTTTGAAGGATGTCAGAGCCTTTTGTACTACCATCATTTCTTTCCGGTTGATGTGTAAGGGAAGGTGCTGGGCCATCCCAAAGACCTTGGGTGCACCTGCCTTCTAGGTGAGCACCCCAAGCTATGTCTGAGGCGTTGGTGGCAATGGTCTGCCCGGTTGGGCAGAGGGGGAAAGAAAGACCCTTGTTCTGGGCACAGGCCCATGCCCACCAGAGAAACTCGGCCCTTATAGAGGGGATCAGAGGGAGAGAGGTCTCTGGAGGTTGAGAATGTTGATACCAAAGGTTCTTTAGGTACCACTGAAGTTCTCAAGTGAAGCCTGGCCAGAGGAATTAGAAGGATGCAAGATGCCATGTACCCCAAGGCTTACAGGAACTTCCTCGCACACTTAGGGCTGTAGATATTAAAGAAATAAATAAGGGTCTATATTATAACGGCGAATGATCAAAAGATCGAATGCTGTTATATCGACCCCAAAACATCAAAAAACATCAAAAACCGTAAAAGAACGAACACCCAGAACAGCAATTTTTTTCCCGGGGGGGACTAAACACTATTTTAAGTAGGGGGCTTCGCCCCCCACATCCCCATTTGGGGGGGCTGTGCCCCCCACCCCCTACTTAAATATACCAACTCCGAGATCGCACTACAGTGCCGAAAACGGCAGTGACAGAAGCGACTTCTTTCTCAGGGAAAGAATTTGCTTATATGACTCTTCATTTTGCGTTTTCGACATTTGAAGTTCGACCAAGACACCTTTGACAGAATGCATCTTCGGTCTTCTGAAAGGAACCCATAAATAACAGCCTAGCCAAGCATGTTAAAAATAAATACAGTTCAGAAGTTGAAAAAGTTGGTTTTACATTTTCTGTGGTTGATGAAGTATCGAATTATGCTAGTAGGTTTGATGAGGAAGATGACTTAAATTGGAAAGAATACTGTTGGCAGTTAAGATTAAATGTATGTAATTTCCCTGGACTAAATGAAAGGGAGAATTACAAGGTAGTCTTAAAAAGGAAAGGGTTAATTTTCATTGATTCACTTTAGTCAACTGTTTCTGATGTTCATAGGTTCGTACTAGGATATCTGCCCTAGGGCATTTATAAGCCTAGCCAGAGTGTGTGTGGCTTTCACCACCCCTTAGAAATGAGAATACTATGCCCATTTAGGGTTTAGTTTACTGTGCCTCTGTCTAGTAGTGACACAGAGATGACCCCCCAGGGTAAACCTACGATCTCCCATCCACTCGTCAAGATTTCTCTTGAACAGAGTTAGTGAGGGGCTCTGCCTAACATGGATTGGGATTCTGTTCCAGAGTGTAGGGAGCCTCTGGGTTATGAATCTGTCCCTCCAGCACTTCCTATTTATTTCTGTGTTGAGGTTCAAGTCTCTTGCTCTCGTGGCTCTGATGGATTTGGATTTTCTGAGGTGAAGCATGTCCATTAATTCCTGATTGGACATGGCCTTGTACGTCAGGCACAGGTCACCTCTGAGTAGGCGGTATGCGACTGAACAGAGCTGGAGTTTTTTCAGTCGGGCAGCATATGACATATGTTTAAGACCCTTTATCCTCTTTGTGAGGAACGTTTGGGGTCTTTCCAACTGCTGCAGGTGTCGGGTAAGATACACCCCAAATGGGGCATTGTACTCAATCATTGGCCTGATAAGAGAAGAGTACAGGGGCACAATTACTTCTCTTGATCTAGATGTGAAACACTTCATGATAAGGTGGGCAATATAGAAGGTCTTCCTAACCACTTTGGCAATGTGAGTGTCAAATGAGAGGTTACTGTCAACCTGGGTCCCTAAGTCCCTGATTACCTCTTCCGTACTTAATGGATTACCACCTATGTGGTAATTTGTGGGTACCCTGTTTTTCCCCAAAGGGTATGACTATACATTTTTTGGCGTTCAGCTTAAGGCCATGGCTCTGGCACCAATTATCCGTTTCTATGAGGCCTCTCTTAAGGATGTTTGTGTCCGCTGGAGTATCAATCATGGCACCCAGTTTGCAGTCATCTGCAAACTTTGTCAGCCACAATCCTCCCATGTTTGCCTGTACCTCGGAAAAATAAATGCCGAACAAGAGGGGTCACAGGACTGAGCCCTGTGGGACACCGCTTGTGACTGGCTTAGAGTCTGACATAGCTCCAGCAACTCTGACCCTGTGGGTTCTGTCCTTGAGCCAGTTTGCAACCCATCTCGTGACATATGGGTTTACATTTAAGCTGGTGATATTGCGTCAAAGGCTTTTGCAAGGTCAAGGTAGGCTGTGTGAACTGCCTTACCCTCATCAATGGCCTTAGTGACAGTTTCAAAAAAGTCGACCAAGTTCAAAAGGCAGGATCTGCCCTTGACAAAGCCAAATTGGGTAGGATCCAATGTCTGTAGGTCCCCAATCTCCTTGTTTATGAGTTCCATAATGATCCTCTCCATAGCTTTGCAGACCAGGCTCGTCAAGCTTATGGGGGGGTAATTTCCAGGGTCCATAGAAGCACCGCCTTTGTGAAGTGGGACCACTGTTGCCGTACGCCACTCTTTGGGTACATATCCTGTAGTAAGGCTAAGATTAAACAGCAGCCTTATGTGTGGGTTTAGTTCCTCTTGGAGTTCATGTAGCACACAGCCCGGGACACCGTCTGGTCCCATTGATGCTGTGTTTTTAGCTTTAAAAAGGGCAGCTCTCACCTGGGCATCTGAGATGTTAGGGAGGGTACACTCTGCTGGGATAGTTATTTCTTCTTTTGGGGGGGGGGGGGGGTTTGCCAACATTCTGGCAGACAGGTTCAGTGCAATGTCAGTGGGTTCAGTGTATTTTGTGTCATTTTGGACTAACTCTGAGCATATCTGGGAGTTTCCACCCAGGTTTCTAACATAGCTAAAGAAGGCCTTGTGATTGTCTTTTGTGTCTTTTGCGATTTTTCTCTCAAAGTTGGCCTTGGATGATTTTATGAGTGATCGTAGTTTTTTGCTAGTACTGATCAGAGATGCCTTCCCTTTTGGGGATTTTGCTCCATCATGTAGTAGCTTCCTCCTTCTGTTGTAAAGTTTGTTTATGGCTGGGGTCCACCAGACCGGGCGCCTGCCTTTGGGGGAATGGGTCTTAGTTTTATTTGGGATTGCATGATCCATGCATTCTTGAAGGTGCCTGTAGAAGGCATTTGTAAAGGATTCAGCAGTGTGGGTTGTGGTTTCCAATGGCCCAGGGACCTTGAAGGATACCACTTCAGTCTTAAGAAGTGTGAAGTTGGCTTTTGAGAAGTTCTTCACTGTGGTCGTTTGTGCAGGGGGTGGGGGCGGGATGTGGATTTCCAGTGAGATTAATTTATGGTCTGATCTTACCAATGAGGGATATACTTCCAGTGTGGAGCATTTTGTCCCCATGTTTGTGATGATCAGGTCTAGTATATTGTCTCCTCTTGTGGGAATGGTGACTAGTTGTTCCATCGCATTTGAGTTTATGAATTCTAGGAACCTTTGGGCTAGGGTGTTTGGGCTTGAGTAATGTTCCCAGTCTATGTTTGGGAAGTTGAAGTCTCCCAATATGATGGTATTTGGAGAGACATTCATACTCTCCAGTGTCTTCAGGAAGGCTGTGTGGGGTTCCTGAGTTTGAGAGGGTGGTCTGTAGCATGCTACAAATTGTAAGGTAGTTTTGCCTATGGTTAGTTGCACCTGGATGGTCTCAGATGCTTCGTGCGTTGCCACTAACCTGGAGGTGTGGGTATCTTTGATGAATATGGATACTCCCCCCTCCTTTTGTGGTTCGGTCCAAGTTTTGGGGCCGGAAAGCATGATATGAGGTAAAACCTGATAGTGCTGGGGTGCTCTCAGGAGCCTTGAACTAGATTTCAGTCACTACACAGACATCGATGTTCTCCATACTGAGGAGGGCTTCGAGGGCGTGCATCTTGAGGTTTAGACTTCTGGCATGGAGCAGCATTACCCTTATTTCTTTCCACTTGTGTTTTCTAGGGAGGTAGGTTTGTCATTTGAGCCTTGCCTAAAAAAGGCACTATGGGGGTGGCAAGAGCCTTGGCCAATATCCGGAAGCCCAGGGGTGACAGGTGCAAGCCATCCCTTGCGAAGCAGCGTGGCTTGTCGAGCATGTCATCCCAAGCAGACAGACATTGGATCCCCTTAGAATGACACCAGTAATTAAGCCAATTGTTAAAACTGATAATTTTGTCTTTGTACTGTAGCATCATTCTTGGTGAGGGTAAGATGCTGCTCAGGGTCAGGGTCATACCGGCCTGGGCTACATAATCAGAGCGCTCCTCTATGTCTCTTTTCATGTAGTCCAGGGAGGTACGTCTCAGGTCGTTCACACCGGCATGTACAATGACGGAGTCATATTTGTACTTGCTGTGGAATGACCCGAGTTGCTTGTGTTATGTGGCGGATTCTAGCTCCCGACAGGCAGCTTACTGTGACCTTTTCCTTGTTCAGTCTGGTGAGCGGGACGTCAGTGTGTCTGACTATGGAGTCACCTATTACAAGCGTGTCTGGCATGTTGTTTGGCCTTAAGGGCTGTGACTGTTTGGCACACTGACTTTGTGAACTATGTGTTGCATGTGCTATGTCTTGAGGTGGTGGCTGCTTGGGTGTCTGCTTTGGAGGCCTCTGTTTTGGTAGATTTTTAATCAGCGCCTCCGAGTATGTTCTTGTGTGTTTATGTGTTTGGTTTGCAGTTGTGATAGTTCTATGTGAGACTGGGTTTGTGGTGTGCGTGGTTACCTTCTCCTCCTGACTGGTCTTGCCAGTACTGAATTGAGAGAGCTCAACCTCCAGTTTGGCTATATAGTTGCATCTCTCGCATATATTTTTGTATTTGTTGGAAGGAGGAGAGGGTTGTCTGTGTACAAGAGGCAATTGTAACATTGCCTCAAGATTCCCAGATTCACCAGCTGAACAGGAGAGGACGCCAGCAACCGACCCTTCGAAATGCTAGAAGAGTGAAAAAGATTGCTGTGCAACTGAGTCAGAAAGGATCTATAGGGAAATGGGTACTTAAGGGAATTTAGGTGAATGAAGTACTTTATTTTGTTTAAGAGTGCTTTACCTGTATAAAAATGCTTTAGGAGCAAGTGCTGAGCTTTTCAGTTAGAGTATAGGCTGTTTAGATTGCAAGTAGAGCAGTTCTAAGGGAAAAATTGAAGAGTAGACTTTACGGAGCCAGAAAAAGTTTAAACTTGATTAACCGACGCTGCTCTATGAGCAACTTCGCGCAAAAACTGCCTTTATAGCAGGGGGTTGAAAAGAGCCAGGAATTGACCCAAAATGGCCAATAAACTACAAGTTGATGGGCTGGAACCAATCCTCTAGGGACAAATAGGTTGCTCAGTGCTCCCCACTCCCACTGGTGAACAAAGAAGCTTCCTCTTATCCAAATAAGGAAATGGATAGCACAGGAACTAAGACAAAGCCCAGAGATCAGTAAAATCTGAAGACTGGACTATTCTAGTTCAGAAAAGCGGGAAAACAAGGATTTTTTTGTTTGTTTTCTTTTTTTTACAGAGAAAGGTGAAAAAGATACACTAGCAAACAGTAAATGCTATAAAACAGCTAGCGCACTTGAGTGTGTTAGCCTAACAATTAAACTAAACAAAAATAACTTTTTAAAGTGCTAACAGTTTAAAATCTACACAGGTACAGTAGAAACAATATGCAGAGCTGTTTTTTAGGCGAAATACAGTCGAGATGCAGTAATTAAAGCGAAAGCCAGAAAAAATACTTATAAATCCAGGAAAGTCACTCTTTCACTCTCTGCTGCCTGTAGAACTCTGCAGGACACCACGAGGAGCTGTGCTGAGTCTTTTTACAAGTGAAAAAGCACGCAAAAACGGGCTTTATAGCAGGGGGTTGAAAAGAGCCAGGAATTGACCCAAAATGGCCAATAAACTACAATCTTTTAAATAAGTTTTATTAAGTTTTTGACTTGATCTGAAGTTCCTTTTGGAATGAAAGTGCTTACCAGATTTATGTAATAAAGTTTCTACTTTCGTGGCGTGTTATTGCATTGTTTTTATACGACCACTGTTTTTATTCGTAAGGTTTTTGATTTAATAAAGGGTTTAATTTAAGCAATGAATAAAGTTCTAACACATTATAAAAAAAGTACAGCCAGGGCAGAGTACTGTGTAAACCTGTTTCAGGCATACTGAAAAAGTATTGGTGGTGATCATTAAGGGTACATAGACTGCATTATACATGCACTCTTCTGGGGAAGTGGGTGTACTGAAAAGGGCCACACACATGAATGGTAGGAATGATGAAACGGTAAGAGGACAAGTGAAACATGTTAATGTACAGCAGATACGGGCATGTCAATGTATGGACACCAAAAATACAAGACAGCTGTAGCATGAAGTGTAATCGCATATGTGCATAATACAGTTAAATACTGTTTACACCTCTTGTGTGGACACAGTCACATCATCACACAGTTACTGTACATTATGTGACTGTCACACAAGGTCACATATCACTGGAGATGACTGGTTGTGATATAAGCAGCCTGACATGATCAGTGGAGAGGACTGGTTGTGATATAAGCAGCATGACATGATCAGTGGAGAGGACATTTATCAAGGACAGTATATACAATATGGGGTAACTGCATACTATGAAAATATGCAAAACGATTTGCTGGACTACGAATGTAATGTCACCACAGGTCTCAATCAGGGAACAAAGCAACAGGCTCATGAACAGTAGACAGAAGCACGCACAATCATGGTAAATATCGTAACACCATTAATCTGGGTCACTGACAAAATATGCGAATGCGACTTATTATACATGTTCTGCATGAACGCACGCTTACTACTGCAATGATTATTCAGTAATCTATAAATGTAATCAAGCACACCTTGACCAAAAAATATCACTTTTCAGAGGTATTAAGAGGGACAGTGCTATACATGTAGTTTAAAATTATGAGCAACCCTGGCTGGTTTGCATGGCACAGACATGCCATAATCCATACTTGCAAGAATGTAACCCATGCCATCAATGTCAATGAGCTATGCATTTATTGGGTGCATCACAGGAATATGAGCTATGTATTTAATGGGTGCATCACAGGAATACGCATCACAGATGCATCTTGTACAACACCTTGAAGGGAGTTCTGCACTGTCAACTTCTAATGGTGATGCATCACAAAGAATACTTAGGTACCGCCAATTATTTGGTTAGGAGCTCAGTGTGGCAAAAGCAATACACTTGAATAAATCATCCCTGGAAGAGGTGTGGTGAGGTACATGCAAAAGGGTGCATTGTACTCAATTATTGGTGTGATGAGGGCTGAGAACAATGGGACTATAATGTCCACTGATGTCTACGTCCTGCCCATACTCAGGATTTATAAAATAAAATAAAATGAGAGAGCAAGCAACCAAACAGGCTTAAAAACAATTTGACAGAACACAAGCACGTTCGGGTCAAGCCCTTCACAGATAAATACACAGACCATAAAATCAATATTTAAACCACTAAAACCAGCCCTTAAGAGGCGGAGAGTTCAATATTAAGAATTGACTCGTCGCATGACTTTAAATGTTTGTTTAAATACTGGTTTTACGGTCGGTGTATTTATCTGATGAAGGGCTTGACCCGAAAGCGCTTCTATTCTGTCGTTTGTTTTATTAAATCATTTTTTTTCAGCATGTTTGGTTGCTTACTCTCTCTGTTATTTTATTTCATAGTGTACGTTTGTGGGCAGTGACCTTAAGTGAGAAGGCCTTTTTTGTTTTTGGTTTACAGTCAGGAGTAGTACTACATAAAAGCGATTAGTCACTGCTGTGGGCACATGCTGGTGGAAGTTCTGCTTAATATCTACCCAAGTATCCAGGTCACGTACCACTTGTTCTGCACACAGGGGTGTATTGTCAATATTGTAATTAGCTTGTGTATTTGCTTTCATAAAGTAACTAATCATGATATTTCTTCACCTACTGAGTCTCCATGGCTCTGGCAGCAAACCTGTGCGTTACAACTGCATTATACCAATATTGTTCTTGGATTAAATGATTGTCCACAACTTGCATTTGTCCACAAAGCTGGTTAGACTAAGGATGTGCAAAGTTTGTCTTGACTTCTAAGACTTAAATAATGAATAGCAAAGGGCCTAGTACAGAATCCGGAGGTACGGACCTGGTCACTGGAGAATAACTAGAGATGACTTAACACACCAACATTGTATGTCGTGTATGTGATCCATCTGTCTACCCACTTGGTAATGTAGGGATTTATGCCCCCTTGAGACAGTTTCTCTGTAATACAAGTGTGTGGATTTGTGTCAAATGTCTTGGCCTCGTCAAGTTACGCAGAAAGACAATTTTTCTCCTCATGCATGCCCTTGGTGACCTTTTTTAAAGCATCAAACAGATTTAACAGACATGATGTAGGCTTAACAAATCAAACATGTATTTGGTACACAGTCAGAAGATTACCTGTGCCCTTGACTTCTTGGTCTGCCTCACAGATGAGGGGAGTCAGGAGTATGGGTCTACAAGTCCCTGCATCAGGTGATGCCCCCCCCCCATTCAGATGGTAACTGTTACTGTAGACCCTGCTGCAGCAAAAACATAGGCCATCTAGAGGCTGTGTTAAAGTGGGGATCCAACTGTGTCTGCTACGTCAGGTTTTAAGTCACACTATAGGCAATCTGGGATGCTGTCAGAGCCTACTGATTCTGGGCTTTTTTAGAGAGCACACAGATGAGTTGCTCTCCTGTGAAGATAAACTTAGTAATGTTTGCATGTATACTTTGGCTGATGGCCAGTGATGACAAGGGAGTGAAGTGTGAGACAGTCAGTCAGTCCGCTAGTAGATGGTTTATTTTCTCTGGCTGTGTATGGCTGGTGGCACCCACAAACAGATCTGCACTTACTCATATATTCCCCTTAACATTTCACACTTAAATAAATGTTTTGCGACAAAACCCTCAAATACAACCTTGGTTATGCACCACATGCCACACACTGGTGCTTTTCACACAATCATACAACTCTGCCAATATCACGTAATTATATCAATTACACAACATATGCCTGTATGTGTTTCATGGGAAAGTAGAGTGGCCTGATGCCATACAATGACACATTACAAAAGAGCTGGTTGTGGCTCATGCAGAAAATTTGCTGATACAAATGTAGACAGTCACACAATGGTGCTACTGACCGCTTCAATAATCCCTGGGAATAGCAACACAATTGCGCATACAATGAATTCCACAAGGCTGCAACTAAATCAAAACATGATACTTTGACGTATAACACAGCATTACAATATGTGGATGAAAGAAGACGTAGGTGCCCACGTAATCAGTATGAATTTATACTGACATACATCACAAAGCGTTTAATAATTGGTATACACATGCACACCTGTGCCATACTGCAAGTGTAAATGAGATGGCTGAAAGAGAACTGGGTAGAATGCTGATCTGCTCCACTAAAAACATCACATGCCTTAATAAGCCAACATTATATACAGTTTAATTCCATCTCAACAGTTCTCAGGAGGCCTATTACTATAGCTTTTAGGGAAGGAACATGTAATGAAATGGTAGCAGCGGCCTTCAATACATTACCTCACATCGCAGACTGTAATACACGCCAAGTATACCATACATACACACCTCAACATAGCACGTCAATGACAGCAACACTGACATGTAAAATGTTCATAAGATGATAGGTCATGACTAAGCTAATGGCCAACATCACATGAAATCCTACATATTACAGCAATTAAAGGAAACTATCTATATGACGGAAGACAGTAAGGCTGCGTATTTGATTGCATCCCACAGTGCCTCTCTCCATATGTGACATGTGCAACACCCCATGACAGAATTAGCAATCACACATCCAGTGGTCTGGAGATGGCTTGCACAGGCTCATGGATGGACTCTGCTACATGATGTGTGTATGCATCTTTGAAAAGAGGACATCTTTTACTCCTCTGCAGGAAAGAAGTTATGTGACTGGAGGGGGAAAAGGAATGCTGGATGCATGAAGCTTCATTAAAGGTTCACCTAAGTGATAGTGAAATGAAGAGAGAGTCAAAAGATCTCAGAATGGCAGTAATGTGCCATTTCACACAAATAAATGTTTTGCGACAAAACCCCCATAAACCACATAGACAGCAGTACTGACTTGAACACTACACCAGTGTAGGTATATAAGCTGAATTTCATACAAAGCAAAAGTAGCACAACCACATATGTCCGACTTTAATACTGTCACAGTGTACTTTGAGTAGTATGACAGCACTGTATGCTGGGAAGAACATGTAGGAATGAGTGTCTGACATGGATGCAGAGGTGCAGTCTCTGTGTAAAACTGTCTCAAAAACATTATTTGAATGGTTACACACTCAAGTTGCCTGCTGCAGATTAGAACCTCTAAATATCTAGTTACAGAAGATGGAGAACACAGTACTTGACGTCACTGTCAAAGCACAACTTTGACTTGAATAAAGTTAGAGTGCAGTTTATACACAATATCATCATCAGTGTATGCTACAAAAAGACATTCAGGAGTGTCTGACATAGCCATGGACTCGCACGCTGTTTTAAAATTGTCACATACTTATGTTTGAATGAACACGCAGACCAGTTGACTGCAGTGATACGAGAACCCCTACCTATTTATTGAACAAAGTACTGAATGCAGATGCCACAGCACAAATCTGGCTTTTCTAGTGTCGGACAACACTTTACAGTGAATGACATCATCAGTGTAGGTTTGTGAGAAGATGCTGTGAGGCCTGTATGAAAGGGATATGTAGGCACGAACAAGTGTCAAAACATTTCATCATCAAGGGATTGGATTGCTGACAGCAGGTTACAGACTCATTCTGCTTGGACTACACACACACAAACACACACACACACACACACACACACACACACACACACACACACACACACACACACACACACACACACACACACACACACACACACACACACACACACCAGTTGACTGCAGTGAGATTAAAACTCCCTACCTAAATAGTTACAACCAGCTAGAGAACTTAGTAGGTAACACAAGCACCATGGCACAAGTCTGACTTTTACACTGCTTCTGCACAACTTATAGTGGAGAACATCCTCAATGGAGGTTTGCAAAATGATATTGGGACGCTTGTATAAAATGGCTGGGTAGTCATGTACAACTGTTAGAATTATTTGTTCTCTATGGGACTGGATTGCCGACAGCAGGATACACACTTGCACTCATCTTAGTATGTGTACATACATACGTGCACACACACACACACACACACACACACACACACACACACACACACACACACTGACTGCAGTGAAATAAGAACCCCTACCTAACTAGTTACACCAGCTAGAGAACTCAGTAGCAAACCAAGTGTCACGGCATACGTCTAACTTTTACACTGTTGCTGGACAATTGGGTAATATCCTCAATGGATGTTTGCAGGCTTGTATGAAACTGCTAGATAAGCATGTACAACTGTCAAGATATATCTGCATTAGACTGGATTGATGACAGTAGGATACAGAATGATGCCCCTCTGACTATGCAGACACACTTGCACATAATGCGGCTGCTGTGGTAATTTAACAAACATGTAAGTATTTTGCGCTCAACTTCAAAACACATTAAGTTAATGACTGCAATACCTCTGAAGTATGTTTTTGCCTCGTCACAGTGGTCTTTATATATGATGCCATCATCATTATATGATGTGGGTAACTATCCTGTTATGACAGTGGTGTGCATAGTATGGATTTTGTATTTTCTGTTGTGTTTCCAATGTGCAGGTATACTTTGACAGCTTCTCAAATTAGATACAAAAAGCTGTCAGGAATGCATGTAGCACAACTGAAACATATGCAGCTGTTTCTCAGTACGTTTGGTACATTGCACAATTATTGTCACATACAGACATACATTTTTGGTGATCAGCATGGATGCAACTGTGCATGTACAGTATTCATAGTTAAGAAGAATAAACACAAGGATAACAAATTGGGGGTGCCATGATTGGCATTACAAAAGGGACATAGGAGGCCCATGCCTATCAAGCATGGGGATAGTGAGAATCTAGTCCTCACTGTCCTTTTCCTCCGCTTGCTGTAGGAGTGCTCGACATTTTCTTTTCCCAAGCATTATGCTGGGTGTCGGTGTGGCAGCTGCTGGAGGGGTGGCAGGCTGAGCTGCACTAGTTGGCCTACCTCCCTGTGCTGAAAAACATTTGGTCATTTGTCAGAAACTGATGACATCAGAATGTCATGAACACACATAAAAATAAAACAGATATAAGAAATGGGGTGAGAGGGGAAAACTATAAATTAGAACCATCATGTCACATACATTTATATTGTAGTAATTTTATTACAAGTTTACTTTTACATTATACTTTTTAAAAACTACAACCTAAGACTGACATATTGCACATGAATTTTTTCAAGTACAGATTTAAGTTAACCACATGGCATTTATGCCAATTTAGTTGAAACTTATGCAATTTATTTTTAAATTATTTAACAATACATTTGTTACTTGTGGGATTTGAACCCACAACATCTTAACACATTATTTCAACTGATTACTAGAACTGCCTTGAGCTACAGAACGAAGCATGCTTCTCAAGCTTTTTAAACATTCAGCATGGGCCTCGCCGTTTGCTGCAATTTCCTGGTTTGCTGTAAAATAAACAGCACATAAAAAGAGCAGAGCATTATACATACTCGTCTTGGTTATGTCCAGCGTTCTGCACAATTTAAAGTATATTTATCTGTATACTTACACAACTGTGGGATATCAGTAGTCCTAAACTTATCCGGCCACTGGTTAAAGGACAACTATGGGAAAACATTTTAAAAGGATATATTGTATAACTTTTCCTTAAGTCTGGCAAATTACAAACCTGTATGTACCAGACAGTAGTCGTCACTAGTAATTTTATTCAGTTTGCACCCCTGACTGACCTCCTGGGGGTAGACATCCTGATGAGAGTTTGATTCCTTCTAAAGAAAAATCTTCCCTGTGATACACTGGGAGTCCACGGTTACTGAGATTACAGTGCCCATAGCTGGGCTGTCATATGGCAGTTTCATTCACTTAGAATGGAAGAACACAGAACAGCAGCTAACTTTGAGAGGCCTTAGTGAAAGTATCATGTACTGTCATGCAGTGCCTCTTACAAATGTGTTTCTTACTGATGTGTTGCACATTCTGTGAAAAAAGATTCCACAACTAGCAGCTCATTGCTGAGAAAACTGACTTTTTTTAGGCATTCAACTTTGATCTGCTTGTGTTCTTTCTCAGATTACTCCTCCCATATTCCCACCCTCAGCCAGCAAGTGTTTTACATTTCCTGCCCTGCTAGGTTTAGCAAATATGAATGACAATGCACATCAAACAGAGTTGCTTTCAGTAAGTCTGGTGCGCCTCTAAAACTGTTGCCTCACCTCTCTCCTTACTGCTTTCATCTGAATAGCACTTTCGCAGTAAATAAAAGGTACAAATATGGTTAGTAATCCTTACTGTAAAGGTGTCTTAAGTATTCCTCTAAAAATGCCTGTGACATACACTGATAACAGTTAATCTTAGCCACTGACAGATTTAGCTAGGACTGCCAAAGCATACTCTGATCATTATGAATAGTCATGTTTGCCTTTGAGAGATGTGCAGTATTCTGCATTTTTATCCCTTAGGCATGTCACTGATGTGTCCTACTTGTAGTTGCTACTACTTTTGTGTGCACATATGCATTGCTGGCATGATATTTTTCAAGCAACTTAAAATATTCTTTACTTCATGCTATGCACTGCCTACTCTTGCTGTTCCAAACATTGTGCATACTGTTCCTGCTCACACTCAAATTTATTTTCTTTTCCAGGTTGCCACAACATCCCAATATTCATCAATATGCAGAATGTAACATTTCCCCAAGAAGCTAGATAAAATAGACTTCCTCTAACAGTATGTTTTGTACAACAGTCATTTTTGTGTAATCATAACTGTTGCAATTCAACCATTTGAATTTAGTCCTTACAGCAGGGATCAAGCATGAGAGGCCCCCTTTCCCCAAGAACATCAACAAAACAAATGAGCTGCAAAGAACAGTTTGTAGGATTATACACAAACTCCAACTCAATATGTCTCACAGGGATGGTCTAAGTCTTTTAAAACGGAAAAAAAGGATGCAAAGGGCAAACTTTGGGTTATAAATAGCCGAGCTGAAAAATCAAAGTACATTCAAGCCAGGAAGTGTACAAGAGCCCATGGCCACAAAATGCACAGCAACAAAAATAAGAAATTCTCCAGAATTAGAATCCAGAGCAATTATGCTAACACACACTTCAGCTATGTTAGCATCTACAAGTGCATAACTTGTGAAGCCTGATGAATAACAGAGAGTCTGGCTTGCAGTACAGGAAGGGGCAAGCTGAGCTGACAGGTATCATATGCTGAGGAGATTAATTCATTATACAGACATCACGACTCCTCAGCATTTTCTAAACTGTTTGGTCCAACATTGCTACACCAATTGTTTTGACTGCTGTTTTAGCTACTTTTCTATATATATATATATATATATATATATATATATATATATATATATATATATATATATATAAATAAATAATACCTTTCCTGTAACTAGTCTAGTCCAGATTTGCTGTATCCAGGACTATATGTAAGCTTCTGAGCCCCCCAAGCTTTCTGTGTTGGAGTGGTAAGCACTAGGTAACCTAGCTACCACATAAGGAGTGGTTCTGGCCCAGAAATTGTAGTTATTGGCTGTTTGGGCAGTTTTTCCATCTCTCAACTTTCTAATTTAAAAGCCCACATTTGCACTTGTGGAATCCCCCCCTTTCCTGTAACTAGTTTAGTCCAGATACAGATTCTTACTTTTAGCAGTTGAATTTGCTTATTCGTGATCAGCACTTGTTCAGAACTTGTAAGCACTAAATAACCTACTAATTACTACAGCACTCAACCTTCCTCATTACCTAGAGGAAAACAGTTTTGGTACTTACTTTCCTCACTTGCTTAGATAAAAAAGTACAGTTCTGTACCTACCATAAATGTAGATGTTCGAGTGTATACACTGCTGCAGTCATTACACTTGGGTTATCCTACCGTCAGGCGGTTCCCCACTCGGCCTGAGTTCCAAAGTCTTGGTCCGGTGTCGGTTGCTGTCGCCTCCTCCCTGACATCAGTGCAACAGGGGTATACAAGATGCAACCGACGCCATTTTCTTCAGTTTTTCTTGCCCCAGATGTCAGGTGCCCCCAAAGGGTAGGCAATTCAAATTGCTAATAAAACATATATAAGAAAAGCAATCAATAAGTTTGTTACCAGCAAATACTCCCCACAGGTAGTAAAGGGTAGAAGACATAGGTACGTATCAGCAATTAAGAGGGGAAGGAGGGAGGGTAACCTGGACTGCAGCAGTGTATACACTCGAACATCTACATTTATGGTAGGTGCAAAACTGTACTATGTTCATCGTGTTACACTGCTGCAGTCATTACACTTGGGTAGAATCCCAAAGCTGAGGTAGGGTGGCTGGTTCTATAAGGCATTACGGGTGGCTAGAAGGCACTGCAGCACTGCATTGGCGAAGCCAGCTCTGGATTTAGAGTATAGAGGCAAATGGTAATGCTTGGTGAAGGTATGTACAGAACTCCAAGTTGCTGCTTCCAAAATGTCCTTGGGAGGTACTCCTCTAAGGTAGGCAGTTGAAGTGGCTGTTGCCCTGGCAGAGGGAGATCTAATGCTGTTAGGTACAGGTTTCCCATGGTGTGTATAGCAGAAGTGTCCTATCCATTTTGAAATGGTCTGTTTTGAAATGGCTTTTCCCTGTGCTCCTGCAGCATATGCTACCAATAATTGTTCAGATTTTCTGAAAGCTTTGTTTTTGTCCAAGTAGAAGCGTAACTGCCTGTGTATATCCAAAGAATGCAGTAGTCTCTCCCCTTTATTCTGTGGATTTGGATAAAAATTTGGCAAGTGAATAGTTTGGTTTAGAGCCACACTTGATACCACCTTTGGCATAAATGTAGGGTTAGTTCTTAAAGACACCCTGTCTTGGTGGAAGATGATGAAAGGTTCCACTGCCATTAGTGCCTGTAATTCCCAAACTCTTCGTGCTGATGTTATTGCCAGGAGTAGAGCAGTTTTCCAAGAGATGTATTTTAAATCTGCTGTGTTAGCTGGCTCAAAAGGAGGTAAAGTTAATTTTTCCAACACGAAGTTGAGGTCCCAAGTTGGAGTAGGTGCTCTACGGGGCGGTCTTATGTTTTTAGCCCCTCTGAAGTACTGTCTTAGCAAAGGATTAGAGAAAAATGGTGGATCCGTGTTCTAATGAGCAGAGATGGCAGAGGCGTGGATCTTGATGGATGAAAAGGAGAGGCCTTTGTCCAGCATCTCAGTTAAATATTGTAGTATCTGAGGAATATTTGGGACAAGAGGGTCAAAGCTGTGAGCCTGGTTCCAGGCACAGAATCTCTTCCATTTATCCAAATAGGCTTTCCTGGTACTAGGCCTTCTGGCCTCCAGGATGACATCCATAACAGCTTTGGAGAGAGCCATTGCTTGCTTGACTAAGGAATCTTCCATGCAGCCAGGTTTAAAGTCTGTAGCTGGCTGTGCAGTATCTGATTGTTGTGCTGAGTCAGCAGATGGGGAATTTGACGCAAAATCCAGGGTGGTCCTTGTGCTAAGTTCTTTAAGATTGGGTACCAGTGCTGGCGTGGCCAGTCTGGTGCAATCAGGATAATCTCTGGCTCTTCTTGCCTGGCTTTTACGAGTACCTTTGGAAGGAGAGGTAGTGGTGGGAAAGCATATACTTGTAGGTTTTTCCAGCTGAATGAAAGGGCATCCACTTTCCATGCTTGTGGATGGCAAGTCCTTGTGTAGAATTTCTGTAGCTGGCAGTTCATTGGGGATGCAAACAGATCTAGGTCCGGGCTCCACCATTTTTGTGTTATCATTCTGAATATTTGTGGATTCAATTCCCATTCGTGGGGATCCATGATGTTTCTGCTCAAGTCTTCTGCCAGTGTGTTTTTCTCTCCTGGCAGGAATTGTGCTTGCAGATGAACTTGATAGTTTAGAGCTGTGTTCCACAAGGTCATGGCTTGTCTGCAGAGGGGATAAGAGTGAGTGTGCCCTTGCTTATGTACCACATAACTGTGGTGTCGTCTGTCTTTAATAGTAGTTGTCCTGGATGCAGCAGGTCCTTGAAGGCTATAAGGGCATTTTGTACAGCTAGCATCTCCTTTTGATTGATGTGAAGATGTCTTTGTTCTGTGGGCCACTTGCCCCGAATACATTTTCCTGTGCTCCCCAGGTGTAATCCGATGCATCTGTTGTCAGTGTTTGCCTTGCTGTGGGTTGAGTAAAAGGCTGTCCCTTGTTGAGGTGACAAACTTGAGCCCACCATCGAAACTCCTGTTGAAGGCAAGGAATTAGTGGTATAGCCATTTCCAAACTTTGACAGTGTTGAGATCAGACACTCTTTAGGTACCATTGTAGTTTCCTCATATGCAGTCTGGCATATGGAATTAGCAGTATGTAAGATGCCATGTAACCCAAGGCCTGCAGAATTTTTCTTGCAGGGAGATGGGTTCTTGTTGCCATTAATTGAAAATATTGAGTCAGTTGTCCTTGCTTGTCTGGCGTGAGGTAAGCCATGTATTCAAGCTGGCGCCCAGGAATATTATCTCTTGTGTGGGCACTAGTTTTGATTTCTTTTCGTTTACTGTGTACCCTAGGCAACTTAACTTTTTTACAAACGCCAGATGCTTTAGTAAAATGTTCTTGCTCTCTGCTTGAATCAGGCAGTCATCCAGATATGGATAAATTTGAATTCTTTTCTGTCTGCAAAATGCAATTACTGGTGCCAGGCACTTTGTGAAGACCCCGGGCGCAGTAGATAAGCCAAATGGCAGTGCAGAGAATTGATAGTGCATTGAACCAGCTATGAATCGGAGGTATCTTCTGCAGTTTTGTCTGATAGGGACATGCAGGTATGCCTCCTTGAGTTCAATGTTATGAGCCAAGCTTTCTTGCCCAGCATGGGAAGAAGCTGCTGTAGTGTCAACATTTTGAATTTCGGAACATCCAGGTAAGTGTTTAGAGAAGAAAGATCCAGAATGGGCCTCCAGGCTTTGCCCTTTCTGGGAACCAGAAAGAGTCTTGAATAAAATCCTTGTCCTTACTCCTATGGTGGTACCTTTTGAATAGCTCTCATGTCCAGGAGTGCTGTAATTTGTTTTTGAGCCTCTGCCCATTGATTTGGTGGCAGATTTGGCATTCCTTTTAACCTTGGCAGAGTGTGAAAGTGGAACCTGTAACCTTGAGATACAATGTTGAGAACCCATTTGTCCGTGGTGATCATATGCCAATTGTGATGGAAAAGTGTCAGTTTTCCTCCCAAGGGGGCTGCCAAGAGAGCTGTTTGGCAGCTGTAGTGGGAAGTCACTGGGGCTGTTTTTTATATGGTTGGGGCCTGTCTTCCCCTTCTTTCTGGGCTGATGCACTCCACTGTCGAGGCCTGTAAGGACCTTGTGGTTGACCTCTACCTCTTGGACGTCTATCTGCCCCTTTGAGGTCTGTCTAACTGGAAAGGACCAATTCTTTGTTGGCCAATTTCTGCTAAATTGAGGAGGTTGAACCTGTAAGAAATCCTTCAACGTTTGCATAAATTTTGCCTTATCCTCCATTTTCTTTAATACCTCTTCTGCCTTAACTCCAAATAACACATCCTGCTGCAAAGGTGCATCCAATAGTTTTGCTTTAACATGATCTGGTAACGTATGTTCTTTTAACCAAGCATGTCTTCTAATGACAGAACCTGTAACTGCTGCTCTACAGGAGGCCTCTAAAGAATCAAAACCACATTGCTAAGTATGTTTTCCCACTTGTTCAGCTGTATGCAATAAATCCTACATTTCCTTAAAATTAGGAGGATCTGAATCTGGAAGCATTTTTTGTTTCAACTAAGACATCAAAAATTGCTGATATTTTAGCATGTGAAACTGGCAATTTAAGGCCCTCATTGCTAAAGTTGCAGACGTATATACTTTCTTCCCCCATCTGTCTAATGCTCTGGAATCTCTGTCAGAGGGGACTGGGTTCTTTGCTGATGAGGCCTTAACCCCTTTGGGTCCCTGAGAAATATAGTTTCAGGGTCAGCAACAGGGCTTTTATAAAGAAATTTGTGTGAGTCAGGGACTCTGTAGTAGCTGTCAAGCTTAACTGGGGCTGGAGGTAAAGAATCGGGATTTAAACTGGATTCAGTATACACATCATCCACAATATCTAACACTGGCGGAATAGCAAGGGGTCTGTGTTGAGGTAATAAAAGGAAGTCTCTGAGCCTTTTCTTGGATTCTGAGTAATCCTGGCCTTCCCAATGGAAATGCTCCCTCATGGTGTGTAAGGTTTCCCCAAAGGAGTAGTCCTTAGGTGGAGAGACTTATGGAATTGATTCTTCAGCATCAGAATCCTCATAAGGGGGTAAAGAGTATCCTAGGTCTGAGGATGAATCTGAGGACATAGATACCTGGTCGGATGAGTCATAGTCTGCATCCTGTCTAGGCCTTTTATCAAGAGGGGGATGGGACCCCCTGATCAGAGTGATTAGGTCTTCGGCCATTTTGAGCATTTGTTTCTTAGGCGTGGAGGCCTGTCCTGGAGAATGCTGCATTTGTTTATTTGTTTTTAAAGAAGGTTTAGACTTAGCAGAAGTTTTAATGCTTAACTGAGTAGGTCTGAAAACACCCTCTGAAGCTGCAGGTTGTTCAGCTACTCCGGATCCCGCTGAAGGGTTACTTTCGGTAGGCTGAAAATCTTGTGCGTCAAAAGGCCCAGCCATCTCCACGTGGGAGTCAGAGACGGCCTGTGGTTCTACAGAAGCTGTCGGGGGCTGCGAAGGCGCCTCGCTGAAAACTTGAGAACCACCGAATGGCCTAGAAGAGGCTTTGTCGTTCGTTTTGGGCCTCGGATGCCTATCTTTGTCTTTGCGCTTTTTATGTATTCCGGTCGGAAGTTCCGACAGCATGGTGTAATTGAATTTTCTGGCAAAATAATGTTGGGCAGAATCAAACAGACGTTTAATAGTGCGCTTGTTAAACCTAGCACAAAACAGACAACCAGTGACGTCGTGGTCTGGGCCTAGGCATGGGATACAATAAGAATGGAAATCCTTATGAGGTATTTGCTTCCCACAAGAAATACAGTTATTAACTTTTACTGACATCAGTTTGAGGCAAGAAAAAGTTTCCCCAACGGGATACTTAGCTTTGTAGAAGACTTCGGTTCTGGATTCGGAAAGAAAATCTCAGGAGTCAGCTGACTGGCACTTGCGAACTGCTTTTGCTTTGGACACCGCGCGGCAAGAATGACCGAAGAAAATGGCGTCGGCTGCATCTTATATACCCCTGTCGCACTGACGTTAGGGAGGAGGTGACAGCAACCGACGCCGGACCAAGACTTTGGAACTCAGGCTGACTGGTGAACCGCCTGACGGCAGGATAACCCAAGTGTAATGACTGCAGCAGTGTAACACAATGGACCATCAGCTCTTGTATTCACTTTCCTCACTTATCTAGAGGAAAACATTTTTTTTATTCAGGCATGTCCAAGGGTCAGCTCCTAGTGTTCTCTCCTGTCTATCTGATGAATCTGGGCATCTTGGGGCAATCTAGAAATTGCCTCATGTACACAGACAACCTTCTCCTCCTACCACCTAACACTACAACCTGTGAAAGATGCACTTATCTAGCCAAACTGGAGGTAAAGCTCTCTCCAATCAAGAATGGACTTGACAGTCAAGAGGAGAAGTTAAACACTTGCACCACACCCATCACAGTCTAAATCTACACCACCAAAATCCACACATAGAAACACAAAAACATTCGCAGAGGCTCTCAATAATAATCTGCTTAAGCAACAGAGACCTCCAAAGCAGAAATGCAAGCAACTTCCACCCCCAACACAACCCAAATGACACAGCCCGCAGACTCAGTGTGCCACTCAACCACAGCCAATAAGGCAAAACAACGTACACAACACACTAGTCATAGGCGACTCGATAGTCAGGCACACGGATGTCCCCACTCACTAGGCTAAACAAGGAGAAGGTTACTGTCAGCTGCCTGTAGGGTGCCAGGATCCGCCACATAACCCACGCACTCAGGTCACTCCACAACAAGTACAAATATGACTGTTATTGTCCATGTTGGTGTGAACGACCTGAGACGTATCTCCCTGGACTACATGAAAAGATGCATGGAAGAGCTCTCCGATCTTGTAGCCCAGGCAGGTATGACCCTAGCCCCGAGTTGCATTCTGCCATCACCAAGAATGATGCCGCAGTACAAGGGCAAAATGACGGACTTCAACAATTGGCTAAGCTTCTGGTGCCATTCTAAAGGGATCCAGTATCTGTCTGACTGGGATGACATGGTCGACAGACCACGATGCTTTGCCAGAGATGGCCTGCACCTGTCACCCCTGGGATTCCGGATACTGGCTAAGGTTCTTGCCACTCCTATAGTGCCTTTTCTAGGCAAGGCTCAAATGACAAATTCACCACCCTAACAGCAACAGGCAAGCAAAAACTGAGGGTGATGCTACTCAATGCTAGAAGTCCAAATCTCAAAATGCACTCACTTGAGGCACTTCTTAAAAAGGAGAACATAGATATCTGTGCAGTGACTGAGACCTGGTTCAAGGCTCGAGAGAGCACCCCTGCACTACCAGGCTATAACTCATACCACACTTTTCGGCCATGTAACCTGGACCGGAACACCAAAGGCGGAGGTGTGTCCATATTCATTAAGGATATTCACACCTCCAGGCTAGTTGCTCAGCATAATGCAGCCGAGGTTATCCAAGTGCAACTAACTCTGGGCAAAACTGCAATCCAAATTGTAGCTTGCTACAGATCACTCACCATGCCCCAGGATTCCCACTCCTCTTTTCTTGATGTACTGGAAAATATTAGGGTTCAACCAAACACCCTAATAATGGGCGATTTCAACTACCCCACCATTAACTGGGAAAACTACTCATGTACAAACTCCTTCACTCAATGCTTTCTGGAATTCATAAACTCCAATGCCCTGGATCAACTTATCCACACCCCCACCAGGGGCAATACCCTAGATCTAGTCATTACCAATATGAGTGACCGGTGTTCCACACCTGAAGTCAATGCCTCATTGGTCCGATACGACCATAAGCTAATTACCCTAGATATCCACATCCTGCCTCCACCCCCCCCCCCCCATTAAGGAAACCATGGCAAAAAAGTTCTCCAAAGCCAACTTCATGCTTCTTAAGACAGAAGTGGTAAACTTCATGACACCCATGCAGATGGACAACACCGTTACGACTACTGAATCCTACACAATTGCACTTTATAAGCACTTACATGAGTGCATGGATGGGCAGATAGGTTCAGGGCTACCTTTACCCCCCTCTCACCCCCTAAAGAGCCCATCTCTATACCGGAAGAATGCAAAGTTCCTGTAATCACGGCTGCACAGGTAAAAACCACACTCTCCAAAGCCAAGAACACAGCATCCATGGGACCAGACAAAATCCCAGGCTGCGTTCTACACGAACTACAGAACAAACTGGTACCCACCCAAGTACCATGTTCAATCATAGCCTCACCTCAGGCATTGTGCCTGCTGAATAGCGCACAGCAACGGTTATCCTACTCCACAAGGGGGAAGACACCACGGACCCCGGGAACTACCGCCCCATTAGCATGATGAGCCTGGTCTGCAAGGCCATGGAACGTATCATCACGGAACTTATAAACAAAGACACGGATAATCTCCAAACTCTGGATCCCACCCAATTCAGGTTTGTAAAAGGCAGATGTCGTCTCCTAAACCTGACAGACTTATTTGAAGCAGTCACCAAAGCCATAGACAAGGGTAAGGTGGTTCACACAGAATATCTAGATCTTGCCAAGGCTTTCGACACCATCCCCCACTCTGGAATTATAGTTAAACGCACTAAACTAGGTATAAATCCCTATGTCACAAGATGGGTTGCCAACTGGCTCACTGACAGAACCCACACTGTGAAAGTAGCAGACTCCAAATCTGACTTCAGACAGTACAGTTTTGTACCTACCATAAATGTAGATGTTCAACTGCTAATACAGCTGCAGTCATAACAGATGGGTTCTCCTGCCGTCAGGCGGGTCCTCGGTCATCCGAATCCCAAAGTCTAGGTCCGGCGTCGGTTGTCGTCGCTTCTTCCCTGACGTCAGTGCGACAAGGGTATAAAGGAAACAGCCGACGCAATTTTCTTCAGTTTTTCTTGCCCCAGATGTCAGGTGCCCCCAGAAGGAAGGCAATACATAAATTTGTGTAATAAAGCAGTGCAATATAATCAAAATACAGCAGTTGCAAGAAAATACATCATAAATGAATACCCCAATCAGGTTGTATGAGGATGTGTTAGCCTATAGGCCTGTACCAAGAGGGGAAGGTGGGAGGGAAACCTGGACTGCAGCTGTATTAGCACTCGAACATCTACATTTATGGTAGGTACAAAACTGTACTATGTTCATCGTGCATACAGCTGCAGTCATAACAGATGGGTAGAATCCCAAAGCTAAGAAAGGGGTGGTAGGCACTAGGTGGAACTAGGAGGAGCCAGGATGCCCTGCAAGACTGCAGTGGCAAAGCCTGCTCTAGCTTTGGAGTATAGTGGTAGGTGGTAGTGCTTGGAGAAGGTATGCACAGAACTCCAAGTGGCTGCTTCCAAAATATCTTTGGTAGGAACTCCTCTGAGGAAAGCTGCAGAGGTAGCTGTGGCCCTTGTGGAGTGAGATCCGATGCCTGTAGGTACAGTTTTGCCATGAAAAGAATAGCAAAAGCGTATGCAGTGGGCTATCCATTTTGAGATTGTCTGTTTCGAAATTGGCTTTCCTTTAGCTCCTAGAGCATAGGACACAAAGAGCTGTTCTGATTTTCTGAAAGGTTTTGTTCTGTCCTGATAATAACGTAGTTGTCTGTGGATGTCCAAGGAATGTAGTAATCTCTCCCCTTTGTTTTGAGGATTAAGATAAAAGGTAGGTAGGTGTATGGCCTGATTCAAAGCTACCCTGGATACCACTTTAGGCATAAAGGACGGGTTGGTTCGTAAGGAAACTCTGTCCTGATGGAAGATAAATGGCTGCATAGCCAGGAGAGCTTGTAGTTCTGAAACTCTACGAGCTGAGGTAATAGCCAGAAGGAAAGCTGTTTTCCAGGACAAATACTGCAAATCTGATGAGGCAGCTGGCTCAGAGAGGCAAGGTCAGTTTTTCCAGAATGAAATTGAGATCCCAAGCAGGTATTGGTTGTTTCCTTGGGGGTCTTAGATTCTTAGCCCCTCTGAGGAACTGTCTTAAGAGAGGGTGAGAGAATAAGGGTGGATCAGTGTTGTATTCTGCAGAAATGGCGGAGGCATGGATTTTGATGGAGGAGAATGAAAGTCCACTGCTTAGCAGCGCAGCTAAATACTGTAGTATTTGAGGTAAATTCAGTTTTCCAGGATCCTGGCTCTTTTTCTCATTCCAGACACAAAACTGTTTCCATTTTGCGGAGTAAGCTTTTCTAGTTGACAGCCTTCTGGCCTCCAAAATGACATCCTGCACCTCCTTGGAGAGTAGGGTCTGTTGTGATGCTAAGGAATCTTCCATGCGGCTAGATTGAGTGTTTTTAGCTGGCTGTGAAGAGTTTTGAAGCGGTGTCGAGTCAAGTCAGAAGAAGCATTAGAGCCAGGGTCCATGGTGGGGAATGCGTCAGGCTCCTCAGGAGTGGGTACCAGTGTTGTCTTGGCCAGTCTGGAGCAATGAGAATCATCTTTGGTCTGTCTGCTCTGGTTTTCAATAGAACTTTGGGCAGCAGAGGAAGAGGTGGGAAGGCATAAACTGTCATTGATGTCCAACTGAAAGAAAGAGAGAGCGTCCACTCTCCAGGCCTTTGGATGGAAAATCCTTGAGCAGAATTTTGTCAACTGGTGATTTTTGTGGGAGGCAAAGAGATCGATGTCTGGCCTTCCCCATGCTTGGATTATTTCTGTAAAAACTTTTGGATGCAATTTCCATTCGTGTGAATCTGTCATATTCCTGCTTAGGTTGTCTGCCAGCGTGTTTTCCTTGCCTGGCAAGTACTGTGCTTGTAGTTCGATTTGTAAGTCCATGGCCATGTTCCAAAGTGACATGGCCAGTCTGCATAGTGGGTATGAATGTGTTCCTCCCTGTTTGTTTATGTACCACATAACTGTGGTGTTGTCCGTTCTTATCAATAGTTGACCTGGTTGTAGACGGTCCTTGAAAGCTATAATAGCATTTATTACTGCTAGCATTTCCTTTTGATTGATGAGAAGGTGCTTTTCTTTTTGGGACCATTTGCCCTGAATGCACCAATCTGTCATGTGCGCCCCCCAGGCGTAGTCCGAGGCGTCTGTTGTGATGACCTGATCTGCTTGAGGCTTGCTGAATGGAAGACCTGTGTTTGTTTGGCATGCTTAAGCCCACCACAGAAATTCATTTTGCAGACATGGAATTAGTGGTATTATTGTTTCCAAACTGTGGCTGTGTTGAGACCATATGTTTTTCAGGTACCATTGAAGTTACCTCATATGCAGCTTTGCACATGGGATTAGTAAGATGCAAGATGCCATGAATCTCAGAGCCTGCAGGATTTTCCTTGCAGTCAGCCTGGTGCAATTTGCTAGTGCTCTGAAGTATTGAGTTAGTTGCCCCTGCTTCTCTGGCGTGAGGTAGGCCATCTGGGTGTTTGTGTCCAAGTTGGCACCCAGGAAAATTATCTTCCAAGAGGGTATTAGCCTTGATTTCTTTTTGTTGACTGTGTATCCCAGAGAGTTCAACAACATTATTACATAAGCCAGATGTTTCAGAAGAATGTGCTTGCTGTCCGCTTGGATCAGGCAGTCATCCAAATAGGGGTATATTTGTATCCCTTGAAGTCTGCAGTAGGCAATTACTGATGCCAGGCATTTCGTGAAAACTCTGGGCGCAGTAGATAAGCCAAAGGGCAATGCAGAGAATTGATAATGGGTGGAACCTGCAAGAAATCTGAGGTACCTTCTGCAATTTTGCCCGATTGGGACATGCAGGTATGCCTCCTTGAGGTCCAATGTTACCACCCAAGACTCCTTGCCCAGCATGGGAAGAAGTTGCTGTAGAGTGAGCATCTTGAATTTTTGTACGAGTAGAAATGTGTTTAGGATGGATAGGTCCAAAATAAGTCTCCAATCTTTTCCCCTCCTTGGTACCAGAAATAGCCTGGAATAAAAACCTTGACCTTGTTCGTGCGTAGGTACCTCTTGAATAGCTTTCATGTCTATGAGATCTGTAATTTGCCTTTGTGCCTCTGCCCTTTGTGTGGCAGGTTTGGCATGCCTCTCATTTTTGGAAGGGTGTGAAAATGGAATCTGTAGCCTCTGTTTATAATGTCCAGGATCCATTTGTCTTCTGTGACAATATGCCAATTTTTTGAAAATAATGCCAGCTTTCCTCCTAAGGGGGCTGCCATTTGAGTCTTGCTTGGCATGCAAAGGGGAAAGTCATTGGGTTTGCTTTCTGAATGATTGCGAGTTATCCTCACCACCTCTTTGTGTAGGAGCTTGCCACTGTCTGCCTCTAAACGATCCTTGAGATTGTCCTCTGCCCCTCGGGCGCCTGTATCTGCCTCTTTGGGGTCTGTCCGTGGCTGGAAAGGACCAATTTTTGGAAGGCCAATTTCTACTGAAACATGGGGTTTGTACCTGTAGAAAATCTCACAGTTTGCATGGATTTAGCCTTTTCCTCCATTTTCCTTAATACCTCCTCAGCATTAGCACCAAATAATACATCCTTTTGAAGAGGGGCATCTAGTAATTAAGCTTTGACATGATCAGGCAAGGTTTGTTCCTTGAGCCAGGCATGTCTACGTATGACTGATCCTGTAACAGCAGCTCTACATGAGGCCTCTAGAGCATCAAAACCACATTGTAGGGTATGCTTACCCACTTGTTCTGCACTATGCATCAAATCCTGCAACTCCTTCAAGTCTGGTTGTTCAGGTTGTGACATTTTACTTTTCAATTGTGATAACAAAAACGGTTGGTATTTTAGCATATGGAACTGACAGTTTAAGGCCCTCATGGTTAACGTAGCCGAGGTATATACCTTTTTGCCCCACCTTTCTAAGGATCTGGAATCTCTCTCGGAAGGTAATGAATTTTTAGCAGTGGAGGCCTCAACTCCCTTGGGGCCCTGTGAGATGGTTTCTGGGTCAGCAGCATGGCTTTTGTATAGAAATTGGTGTGAGTCAGGAACCCTGTAGTACCTGTCAGGCTTAACTGGGGCTGGAGGCAGAGAGTCCGGGTTAAGGCAGGCCTCCAAGTAAACATCATCTAGGATGTCCAAGACAGGAGGTATAGCCAGAGGCCTGTGCTGAGGTAGCAAGAGAAATTCCCTAAGCCTTTTCTTGGAATCTGAATAATCTTGGCCTTCCCAGTGGAAGTGTTCCCTTAAGGTATGCAAAGTTTCCCCAAATGAGTAATCCTCTGGGGGGGATACAGAAGGAATGGACTCCTCCACATCAGAGTCTTCAAAAGGGGAGTAAGAATGTTCCTGATCATCAGAGTGCTCTGAAATAATGGAGCCCTGATTAGAGGAGGAGAAGGATTCTTCCTCCACTCTGGGCCTTTTGTCTGGTGGGGGTTGAGAACCCCTGATAAGAGTAATTAAATCCTCAGCCATTTTAAGCATCTGTTTTTTTAGGCATGGGGCCTGGAGATGGGCCCTGTGTAGCTTGTCTCTTAGAGTGCATGGCTGCTTTAGACTTAGTGAAAGCCTTGATGGAGAAAGAAGAGGAAGGTCTGAAGACACCTTGAGTGGAGGTAGACCTGTCCACATTGAGGTTCAACGCCAAGAGTGGCTTCGGTATCTGTAGTCGGGGTGTGGGCCGAGGAGCCTGCGACCTCGGGCACAGGAGACACCGCCAATGAAGTGTCGTCGGTAGTCAGGGGCTGCATAGGCGCCTCGCTGAGAACCGGACAAAGTGTAGTCGGCTTTGGCGTGGTGTTGGTAGAGGCCGCGGACCTAGTGTGTCGGTCCTTATCTTTGTGTTTTTTAGACAAAACTGGAGTCGGAGTATCCGACGACATAATATAGTTAAATGTTTTTCCAAAATAATGCTGGGCGAACTCCGCCCGACGCTTAATGGTGCGTTTGTTGAATGTAGCACAAAAGTGACAGACCGAGACGTCGTGGTCTGCGCCTAAACAAGGTATACAGAGGGAATGGAAATTATGCGGTATTTGCTTCCCACAAGAAATACAATTATTAACTTTGACATCGGTCTGAGGCAAGAAAAGTTTCCCCAACGGGGTACTTAGCTTTCAAGAAGACTTTGGTTTCCAAATTTTCGTAATTTCAGGAGCTGGCCGACCGGCACTTGCGAACTGCTTCTGCTTCGGGCAACGCGCGGCAAGAAAGACTGAAGAAAATGGCGTCGGCTGGTTCCTTTATACCCCTGTCGCACTGACGTCAGGGAAGAAGCGACGACAACTGACGCCGAACATAGACTTTGGAATTCGGCCGACCGAGGACCCGCCTGACGGCAGGAGAACCCATCTGTTATGACTGCAGCTGTATGCACGATGAACATCAGTGACAAGTGGAGTACCACAGGGTTCAGTCCTGGGTCCTCTCCTGTTTGGTATCTACTTCTCTGAAGTACAGGCTAACACAGAAGGTCTGTGGCTAACTAAGTTCGCAGATGACTGCAAACTAGGAGCCATAATCTTAACTCCTAACGATGTGGATATCCTACAAAAGGGCCTCACTGAGACAGATGCCTGGTGTCAAAGCCATGGCCTCAAGCTCATAGCATTGTCATCCCTTTTGGTAAAAACTCTGTACCCATGAACTACAACATAGACGGTAGTATACTTAACACCGAAAGTGTGATAAGAGACCTTGGGACACAGGTGGACAGTAGTCTCTCCTTTGATAATCATATCGCCACAGTAGTCAGGAAATCCTTCTACGTGGCACACCTCATCACAAAAGGTTTCTCATCCAGAGAGAGAGAGGTCATTGTTCCCCTCTACTCATCATTCATTAGACCCATTATAGAGTACAACGCCCCTTTTTGTATGTACCTCACAAGACATCTACAACAACTGGAAAGGCCGCAGAAATACCTCACAAAGATTACCGGCCTGAAACAGATGCCCTACGCAGACAGTCTCAAAAGACTCCAGCTTTACACCGTCGCATATCGCCTACTCAGAGGTGATCTCTGCCCAACATACAAAGCTATGTCAAACCCAGAGCTGTTGGACATGCTCCACTTAAAGAAATCCCAATCTCTCCGAGCCACAATAAACAGAACATGCCGGAAGGATAGATTCCTGTCCCAGAGACTTCCCACACTCTGGAATAAACTACCTGTCTATATCAAACAAAGCTCCTCATTAACATTCTTCAAGAAAAATCTTGATGATTGGATGGGAAATAGGAAATTTACCCCAGGGATCACCTCTGTGGCTCTGTGCAACAGTGGCACAGGAAAATAATTTTCTTGGGTGGGAAATGCCAGGGTACCTTTTTGGCTGGGCTTGTATAGGCCCCAGGGCCGATAGCCTAGGACCTACCTATGAACCTATGAATAACTTCAGTTGACTGTTCTGCAACAGACAATGAAGAAGGTGTGATGAATATGAATGGGAACCCTAAGTCACAGACAGTGGCTTAGCATATTCACAGGAATCCGAACCATAGCATCAGATGAGGCAGGAGCGGAATCATTTAGTAAACCAGGTTTTAAACCAAAGAAATAAAAATAGCCTAGTACCTACCTATGAACCTAATAGGTTATCGGCCCAAGGGCCTACGTAAGCCTAGCCAACAAGGTTCCCTGGCTTACGCCACCCAAGAAAGTTATTTTCCTGTGCCACTATCGAGCAGAGACATAGAAGTGATCCCCGAGGTGCATTTCCTATTTCCCATTCACTCATCAAGATTTTTCTTGAGGAGTGCTAATGAAGAACTTTGCCTGACATAGATGGGTAGCCTGTTCCAGAGTAGCCTGTTCCAGAGTATGGGAAGTCTCTGGGTCAGGAATCTATCCCTCCAGCATGTCCTGTTTATTGTGGTGACAAGGTTTAGGTCCCTAGAGCGTGTAGCTTGGAGGGATTGGGATTTCTTTAGGTGTAGCATGTCCAACAGCTCTGGGTTTAACATAGCTTTACATACTTAAATAGTTCTTGCGTCACCAAGCAGTTACATGCAAGTATAAACAGGTCATCATAAAGTAGCACAAATCAAATGGACATCCATGTTTGTGCAATCACTATTCCACTTCACCATCTGACTTCAAAATACTGGTCTCCTTACAAATGTACCAAACTGTTTACGAAAGTCATGTAACATAAGGCAAGTCACCAAACGGATGACAGGCATTTTAGGTGACAGTGATTATTGTTCACACCATACTGTGGCAATTTTATTTATTTATTTCACATTTGTTAACCGGGTTAGTCCAACGGAGTTTGCAAACAAACCCATTTTCAATGGTGACCCAAGGGGGAAAGCCCCACAAAACATAAGTAAAGATAAAATGGCGAATATACAAATATTAAATAACAAACACAATACAAAATAATTGTAAAACAGAAAAGGTTATTAACTACTTGCATTGCATTGACAGTAAGCAACCCATTTTCAGTGGACAACTGAGAAAAATAATTAAGTGCAGTCATCCTAACTCCCCTTATGTCTACATCAGCCCACAGAACAGTTTTTCTCTCTCCTGGGTACACTTGCAGCACAATGTGAAGCATCAGGCATGTACACTTGATGCAAAATCCTTCTTCCAGACAATGAATACATAGACATACACACCTTATATGGAAAATGCTAGAAGACTTGAAACCCAATCCTGTGATTTCAGGCTAAATGAACACCTGTAATGCATAACTAACAACTTATGACACAACCCTAGGAAACCCTTTTCTTCTGCAATACCACTGTAGATTCCATGAATTCATGTGCAACAACCTAACATCAGCATCTCTAATCACTAGTGATAATTTCTCCCTAACAGTTCTTGGATAATTATATGACCCTTGGTCATGTGTACAGTACTCTCTGCACCTTTCCAATGTCTTCTCCCCTCAGTATACATTTTCAAAAATATTCTTCCTTTTAGGATATCACCATGCATCCTTGCTTCTGTTGTGGCAACAAAGATATGTGTTAAATAGGAATTCTACTGCTTACTCCTGTCATTTTTCACTCACTACCAAAAGCATAAATTATGATAAACTTTTACTGTACTCCACAAAACGTGTATGTGCCCACTATTGTCTGTGTGCCTGCCACACAACTCTGCAGCCACTGGTCAATAAGCTACTGGCTGGCCTGTAGTTACCCATCCTGGGTTACCTTTGGTAGCAGTGCTGAGCAACTGAAAGACGCATAATCTATGAACCTGTCAAAACATGAACTGTGAATTGCTAGCCTGGTGTAGGTTCACTGACAGGATGCAGCTTGGACATAGATGACATGATGCTAAGATGAACATCCAATGTTTCCAGGAGACTAGATGGAAGGGCAGTGCAGGAAAGGCACATGGCTTGGGATCCACAGTCTACTACTTTGGGGCAGACAGGCTAGACATCATCTGTGAATTGTGGTGAGAGAAAGGCTTCAGAAGGCAATGAAGGATCAAGTCAGAATTGGTGACAGACTCATGGCAATCAGACTCCAGTGTAAGGATAGGCTGACATTATGAATACTACACTATGCCCCACTGCAGGGTTGTGATAGCGAGCCAGGGTGTGTAGTCAGACACTATATAAAGCTGGGCATCATGAATCGGTTTTGATGAGTGACTTGAATGCATTTATTGCGACAGACAGAACAGGATATCAGCACTGTCTGGCTCCTCATTGGTGGGTCATCATGGCTTGATAGTAGCCAACACATGGTTGAGTAAGACAGTCACAAGTCCATGTACACGAGTGGCCAATATCCAACTCAAACACATTTCTCCTAGTGAGGAAAGGGTACTGCAGTATAACAGATTATACAGTTATCCTCTGCGAACCTACTTGAAGAATGGCAGAACCTTAAAACTGCATGTGTGAGGAGTACAGAAAGGAGTTGTGGCCTAGCCATGCATTTCCATTAAGTAATAAAGGAAAATATGTGGAGTAATGCAGGAGTACAGGATCTACACAAAAGAAATGCGGAGTCCAGACAAACGTGGGAGATTGGAATGACCACCCAGGATAGGAAGGAATAGAGATCGACTAATAATGAATGTAAGAAAGGGGTTGCATTAGCACAGGGCATTGGAGGCACTAGACATGCAAATGCAAACAGACTTGGTAGGTGCCACAAAGAAATATCAGATTGCAAGGCCATTACTTCCAGACAAAGAGGACTGACAGACACACTTCATGAGGGATGCCAGCAACAACATGCTCTCCTGTCTGCAGTACATCAAAGGAAGATGGAGGAAGTACTTAAAGCAGCTTACCAATCACGATAATGACCACAGATGCTACACTGCCCCAGAAACAGGATACAACACGAGAAGAACAGGATACCACCCTGTAAGATGTAAAATTTTCACAAAGGAAATTCAAGTCATGTACAGCTACAGGCTCAGTAAATGTCACAGTGGATATGATAAACATGCTTGCTGAGATATGAGAGAATTCGCTCCAGAAACTACCTGTAACAGAGTGGAGAGAACGGCATATCCCAGGTGACTGCATGATCACCGTACTTATGCCAGTTTACAAGAAGAAATGGGATATCCACCACTGTGATCCCTACAGAGCCATCAAAATCCTGTCACACTGCACGAAATGTATGGAGAGGGTGAATGGATACACAGGGCAGTACAGTGTAACAACGGTGATGATCAGCACATATTCCGATCAGGATGTAGCACAACTGACCCGTTGTTGTGAATGATACAGCCAAGACGGTAGAGATGAGAAAAAAAAAAAAAAGACTCCAAATGCTCACTCCTATATTTTGATAATATAGATGAGAAGGTCCCAGGAAAGCTGCCTTTGCCAGAACCATGGGTGGTTCAAAGTCCCAGAAACATTAGTAGATTTAGTTCAGCCTAAGTAGAAGGACCCTACAACTCAAATACAGTGTTACGTCTCCCCTGTGGGTCAATCAATGCACCCATAACAGGATTCTTTTTCTATCTAATTCATAAGTTATAGAACATTGCCAATTACCAGTGACCACTACCAATTGGTAATTTTTCTAGTGTGAAAGACCACACACTGCCCTTTCTGAAGGAGGTGATGCAAGTAGAGCTATGCTGTTCCCCGATTATAAATCATACAACTGCCTCATGTACACAGATAACCCTCTCCTCCTACCACCCAACACTGTAACCTGTGACAGATGCACTTCTCTAGCTAAACTGGAGGTAAAGCTCTCTCCAACCAAGACTGAACTTGACAGTCAAGAGGAGAAGGTAAACACTTGCACCACACCACACTCATCACATAGTCTCACTAAATCTACACCACCAAAATCCACACATAGAAACACAAAAATATTCGTGGAGGCTCTCAATAATAACCTGCTCAAGCAACAAAGACCTCCAAAGCAGAAATGCAAGCAACCTCCACCCCCCAACACAACCCAAATGACACACAGCCCGCAGACTCAGTGTGCCACTCAACCACAGCTAATAAGGCAAAACAAAGCCATGAACACAGCATCCATGGGACCAGACAACATCCCAGGCTGCGTTCTACATTAACTACAGAATGAACTGGCATCCCACCTAAGTACCATGTTCAATCATAGCCTCACTTAAGGCTTTGTGCCCGCTGAATGGCGCACAGCGACGGTTATCCCACTCCACAAGGGGGGAGCCAACACGGACCCCGGGAACTACTGCCCCATTAGCCTGACGAGCCTGGTCTGCAAGGCCATGGAACGTATCATCATAGAACTTATAAACAAAGACATTGGTAATCTCCAAACTCTGGACCCCACCCAGTCCGGGTTTGTAAAAGGCAGATCG